>NW_021703778.1:84028763-84090441 GCF_005190385.1 Monodon monoceros
CACACACACACACACACACACACACACACACACACACACACACACACTCCCTAACTGGTATTCAGGACCAAATAACCAAATACTTTTTTGTCCTTTCACATAATCCCCTTGGAGTGGGTGAGGTTGTCACCATTCTGGCCACATACCCCAAGTCTAGATGGCAAAGCTCCCCTGAGCTGGGCCAGATTAAACTGCACAAACCAAGGAAAAAGAACCAACAGTATCACTTTTTCTCCTAAACAGCTTACACAGCTGAGGGCCGCAAACGTTGAAAGCCTTTTATTTGCTATGTCACCTGCAGTAAAATGAGAAACTATTCGCTAGAGGTTAAATTTTTTTGTTGTTCCCGTTTGTCAGGGATGTGGTAGAAATAAGAAGGATGAGCGTGTTACCATCTTAAATTGATGGTAAAATTATTAGGTGTCTGATGGTATCTTGTAGCCAGTGGTATCAAAATAAAAACACTGGTGTTTCAGCCCAGAAGGAAAGTAATACCTCAGAATGATTTTCATCTGAGTTTTTTAGTAATTATAAATCACTGTATATTTAGCAAGGAGGTCAGGAAGAATGTGTTATTTTGCTTCTGGCTCATTTCACAAGGAATTTCCTGGATATTTTATGCATTTGTGAATGAAACAACACCAAGGAACGTGGTCAGATTTTCCTTGGGTTTCCTTGCCCACCAGTGATTAAGTGGTGGGAAGTGCACTGCTTTCCGTAGGGTATTTTGCATTGTTTTATGAGACTTTGGTGGGAAGAGGGTGTAATACCAGAACAAAAACTCATTTTGAGAATCAAGACTTGTTTTTTGGGGGTTTAAAGGAACATGTGCAAGTATTTAGCATTTTGTCAGCAGAGCAGTTGTTATCCACGTACTGAAAAAAACAAAACAAAACAGGACAGGAAAAGTGAGGACGTCTCTGATATGAGTCACAATGCTCTCATGAAACTTGGCATTCATACCACTTCCCTGCATTTTGCTTGTAATTTATATTTATTTGAAACTGCGTGAAATAATTCCAATCAAAATAAGGAATTGCTGATAATATAGAACATGTCATTTCACACCATTTCATGCTCAGGCAAGATGGAGGGAAGAACTATTTTATACATCAAGACAAGACGTCCAACCAGGGCCTGCTGGGGCTTAAGCCCTGTCATGTTTTCTTGTAGAATATTAACACAAATAAAGCTCATCCGGCGTTAACCAGCGATAAGTACTGTGAAGGAGTGTTGTCTGTAGCCAAATCTTCATTTCCCTCATTCATCGAAATCCTCACAAGAAAGGGAATGTACTTGAATTTGAGTTTTGCAGCTATTCAGCCTCTAGGGCTGAAGACTTCACTCTGGAAACGTCTTCACTTGTATCTTACTTTTAAAATCTTTTTAAATGTCTTTAAATACTGTCCTATACATGGCATTTTTTCAGACATGTTGTAAAATACTCCTGTCTTCCTGTGTTTAAGATGAAAAGAACTAAAATTTCCTTATCATAATAAGATTTTTATTTGAATCCATAAGTACATCATTTCAACAGCCGGCCATAATACCCGCATTGTTGCTGAGAGATTTTTAGAGAACAGTTAGGTATCGAAGCCGAGGATGCTGGTCTCACCTGAGGAGCTGTGGCATTAGAGCAAATGCAGCGCCCTTCTGAAATGGATTGCCGAGCTAAAGACATATTCTTCCCAGCCATTTCCTCATGGTCTCCTCTCTTTCTGCTGACTGTGTGGGTGTTTTCCCCCAGTACCCTGTTTAAATCTCCTATCTCAACCTCAGGCAGCACCTTCTCGGAGTTTAAATCTTGGTGCTTGTAGAAACCTAGTTTTCTGGTCTCAGTACAAAGTGAACTTCACAATTAAGTCCTCTAGAATTGTAACTTTCTGTTTCACCAGTAGAACTGCAAAGTAATCCATGTTTCATTTTTTAAAAATCATCATGAAATAGGCAACGTAGGAAAGAAAATTCCTAACTGAGGATCCCTTTCTAATAAGATTCTTAATGCTCTCCATTTTCTGTGGGTCCCAGAGATAAGACAGACCTGGTCCTTGCATTCTCCCAGATCCATATTACCAGAGGTTACCCAAGGTTTGGGCCAACCCTTCTCAAAATCAGCTCCCTCCACAGAGCTTGGCAGTGGAAATCAATTTCCTCTGCCTATCTCAGGGAGAAGGTTGCTCACTTTAAATCCGTTTTCTCTGATGGGAACAATCATAATTTGTTCACTAGCATTTCTGCATAGGCTAGCTGTAGCTCCTAAGCTACTCTATCCCAATTTCCCCTCTTTATGATATACTCAACCCCACCTGAGACTTTTAAAGGATACGGTGATTCATCAACTCTAAATGTTTTGCGTATTGGAAGGAAGTAGTTCTAAAAATGGCAGCCTGAGCACGTGAAATGGAGGGAATATACTCTCTCCTGGCGTGGGCACAGCTGCTCTGTGCAACAAAAAGTGCCTGTTCCCAGTTGCTGTCTTCTCAGTAGATAGGGCAGGCAAACAGCAAGTCTGGATTATTCAGCTGAGAGCAGGGTGCTGCGGTGCTCTACAACATCTACACCCAAGGCGGCATTCTGCTATTTGCTTTCTTTTGTGACAATAGGAAAATCAGGATAACGCAGTGCCTTTTGAGTTACATTTTCCCTAAACGTAGAATCTTGAGAGCTTTAGAAAATTAGAGACATAAGTAGGCATGTAATTATGTCATCTGTGGATTCCTGCAACAAATCTGGCCCCTCAGATAATCAGATTTCAGGAGAGCATCACTTGATGACAAATACAATTTAAAGCCTAAAGACTGGCAGAAGCAAGATGAGAGGGCTTCCTTTTGAAAGAATATGGATAAAAAAGAAACAAACATCATTAGGATTGTCAAGTGCTGAAAGGAGCCATGTGTAGACAGGAAGACTTGGTTCAGATGGAACAAAAGGTTACAGGAGTGAGACAAAATAATGATGTGTAAGTGGAACAAGGGACGATGCAGGCTGTCCATCATGAAAACCTATCTTAGCAATGGGATTTGTTTGATTTAAATTTCTAGAGGAAGCCATGAAGCTTCCATGATTTGAGGCACCAAGTCTTGAGTAGACAAATACAATTACACAGTCTAGGATACTGCTTAGGCAGATAATCAAGTGGATTATCTACCAGTTTGGATTTTTCTTCCCCATTCTACTTCTAAGTTTTCTCTTCTTTTAGAAGATTTTTTTTGGATACCGCCCCTGTTTTTCATTGCTTGTGTATTGTTAATATGGTCTGAATGTGCCCAGTAAATCAGAGTAAGTTTTAACCAATTTTGAGTCAAAAATAAATATGTCAGCATCTGTTTTACTGGCTCAGTTTAGAGCTAGGATTAATCCTGAGAGCAATACCTAGAAGTAAGTTATTTGATTTGATTTTGTCTTCTAAGTTTTCACTTAATTTTTATCTACAGATCGCAATGAATGTCAAGAAATCCCCAATATATGCAGCCACGGACAGTGTATTGACACAGTTGGAAGCTTTTATTGTCTTTGCCACACTGGTTTTAAAACAAACGCTGATCAAACCATGTGTTTGGGTGAGTATGTGACTATCATTTCATTTTTTTCTTCATAACCTACTGAAAAATTCATTTGTATCTGAATATATTTAAAGTTAACACTAAACCTTTCAGTAGTTGTTTTGTTATTTATAAAATAAAAACAGAAGCACGTGTGTAGCATTAATATCCTTTGGCATTTAATCTTTAGTAATCTTAACATCATAAACTTCTTTCTTGATAATCATTTGGCTGTCAGTTCAGAAAAACTTTTGACTAAGAGATAAATTGAGAAAGATATTACGACAAAAAATTACTATTTATTAATGTTAAAAGCCTATTATTCTTTTATAGTATTTATGTGAGTTTGCCTTACTGGAAAGGGTGCAGCTTTTGATTGTTTGAGTATGAGCATTTTTTGAGACGTGTCTGTAGTTTGTATCAGATCCTTAAAGACAAATTTACAGATCATTTTCCCAGGGGAAAAGAGCTCAAGATTTTAAATGTCTTCCTTGGTCTTAGTACTGAATCAGAATGTTGATTTAGAATAAACTTCAAACGTGTAATCAGTCAATTTCTCTCTTTCCCTCCTTTCTGTTTCTACTTTAAAGCAACATCCATTAAGTCTTCTGGGGACTTCAATCAGTTTCACAGCTGGAAAAAGAACAATCTATAGAGTCATGTTTAAAGTGCTTGCCTTTGGCTGTAATTGGATTTATCCATTAGGGAACATTCTCATAAAATCTGGTCATCTTCAGAGCAGATAAGTTTTAAGTTAAAGTTTATAATAGGCCCTGCTCATCACTGGCCAGATAATCCCTACATACTAATGAAGCCCTGCCCAACTTTCATTCTCCCTCTTCCGTCTGAATTATGTAGAACCCTCTACCAAAGGACCTGCCCAACTAAAGAACTTCACTTGCTTGGCTAAAAATGAATCAAGGCAGAAGTTTCTGACTGCTGGCAGGGTGACTCATCTGGATGCAGTCGTCAACCACAGACGCACATGTTGGAGTCACACTGGGCTCAGCAATAGCTTCTTGATTTAAGATCACAGATAACTTATCTTTATGTCCAAAATTTGAAAGGAAAGGAAATCCTAACTCTAAACACTACATTTTGCTAATCTGAGGTGTTGCCTTCCACTCCTTCCCCATCTCTTTGTCCTTGCCCTCCTCATTCTGCCTGTTGATATAACAAGCCAACAATATCAACGTTTTTCATTTTAATTTCTCATTTCCTCCTTAATATAATGTACACCTACTCTTTATGAGAAAGGTGATGGCCGCTGTCACAAGATGCAAAGACACATAAGATGCCAAGACAGCTTTACAGATAGTCAGAGTGAAAAGTCATAGACCAATAGAAAGACAGAATACACTGCAAGAGAGCAGACCCACATTAGGGGCCATCACATTGGGATAGTTTAGAAGGGAGATAAGTCACCATTTCATGGGAGTGGTCGTGGGTTTTTAGGGGTGGATTGGGAAAAAGAAACATGTCTAAAATTCCAGGTGAGTTAGAAAGCTAATTTATTTTGTTGCTGATTTTGGGGTAATGTCAGGTGACTCACTGCCTTTTGGTAAACTGGAGTGAGAATCTTAAAGGCTGAAGTTTGCCAAAGGTGGCAGTGAATCAAGACCCAGATGTGCACAGAATTTTCCATTTCCAAGTGAAAGTATTTGAGAAAAGTGGCAAGGGTGGAGGATTCTAGAAGTAAATAGAATAAAATAGTTCTTGTCCAGTTCTCATGTCCTTAGCTTGCCTCCTTTCACATGCCAACCAAGGAAAGGATTTTCTCCCAAGGCTTAGAACCTTGCCTTTTGCTGGTTTCTCACAGGGAGCTGCCGCTGCTGGAACTAATACCAACGTCGAATCTAGAAGTTCTCAGCCTACGTACGACATTTTGTGAACTCTTAAAATGCCTTTTAACCGCAGGTAACCATATACCCTCCTCTTCTGTTAATAATCATGTTTTTCTATGTCCTTTGTTCCTGCTAGACATAAATGAGTGTGAAAGAGATGCCTGTGGGAATGGAACTTGCCGAAACACAATTGGTTCCTTCAACTGCCGCTGCAATCACGGTTTCATCCTTTCCCACAACAATGACTGCATAGGTGCGTGTGCAAAACAGTCAGCCACCAAAGGAAGGCAGTTCTATGTGTGTTCTTTGTAATTAGCATCATCTCCAGCGTGCTGGCAATCTTTTTTAATATATGCCATCTTATGCGTGACAAGTGGTTAAAAAGAGTTGTTAAATACAATGTGCTAATTAAGTGTCAAATATAGTTACTACATCTATTACTTTTATTAATATACTCATTAGCAGCTATAATTTTTATGTCTACTATGCTGCGAAATAAATGCATTTCAAAATAAATCGAATATGTTTTAAAACATACAAAAGCTATCCTTTGTATAGAAATTACGTAGTTCAGGAGCAGTGTGGACCTGCTTGTCTAGATGTTTCACTATAGCCTCCCTTCAGAGAAGTTAAAATTCTTCTTATAAAATATGCTACATTATTCACAAGCAAGGGTAAGGAACCAGATTTTGTATTGTGCTAGAGGCTACTCTTGTATACTTCTGATTACAAGAATACTTAACAATACCCTCAGCTGTACTGTGTATTAGACATTCAGTTTTCACCTTTGAAAATGAAACCTAAAGGATGATCAAGGTGAAACTCATATAAAATCCTGATATAAATGATCAATCTCTAATTAGTAGAATTATGTCATCGTGTTAGGTTCTGATAGGTGAATAAAGCCAGGTCTGTTGTTATAAACTAGATCACATTGGAATTTCTTAAGCCTGCCTGAGCCAGCAAAGGCCACTGAAATTCAGTATAAGTATTTTTCCCTTTAAAAGTTTTGGCCATTGATGGGATTATGGCATTTTCTTTGGAACATATCAAAGGATATTTTTCTGGCAGATGTTGATGAATGTGCAACTGGAAACGGGAACCTTTGCAGAAACGGCCAATGTATCAATACAGTGGGGTCCTTCCAGTGTCAGTGCAATGAAGGCTATGAGGTGGCTCCAGATGGAAGAACCTGTGTGGGTGAGTGCTGCTTCAGAAACACCCTCCAAAGGTCATCCCAGAGGCCACTCCAGGAATCATGCAGTCTCTATCACAATCCTTCCTTCAGAAGCCTGGAGGAAAAAGATCAGAGTAGAAGTACACTAATCCTGCCTGTATGTGTGTATGGTATATATACCACTCTTCCCCTTTATCTTTTAAAATTAAGTGTTTGTAATTACAGAAACAGTTACAACGTTCAGTGTAACTGTTAAATTGTTCTATAAACAACTGTAATTCCCTTTCTTTTATTCTTTTTCTTCAACATAGCTTTGTGGTAAGCTCTTATACAGTCCTTTGGGTGTCCTCAAAGATCTTCATACCCATTGACTTTTCACGTGCTATGCTTTCCTGGAAAGTAGATCAAATAAAATATGGTTGTTAAATACACTGCACACTTCTGAAAGCTAATAAAGCTGATTTTTATTGAGCTGTTAGTTTTTCTCCAGGGTAGAGTTTGTGGACTTTAGATTTATGTATTTCTTAGATTTTATTCCAGTTTCTTTCAATTTTAGTTGCTTGATGGAAATCATGCCAGTGGGAACCTCTTTCTTCTTTTTCCCTTTTCTTTGCAGATATCAACGAATGTCTCCTAGAACCTGGAAAATGTGCACCAGGCACCTGTCAGAACTTGGATGGGTCCTACAGATGTATTTGTCCACCTGGATACAGTCTCCAGAACGACAAGTGTGAAGGTAGGAGGGCTATCAATATTTGGAAATTAGCAGTATTGGTTACTGCATTGACATTATCCAATTTTTGAGATGGTGTGATGGTGTCTTCATTTTGGAATACTTTATCAGAAACAAATCCAAGGGTAGGGTGTGACTCATGGGCTCAAAATTAGAGGGTGAGACAGGAACATCAATTCTCACGCTAATCTCTGATGAAGCTATTTTGCTCTGTGTATACGGGTGGTGACATAACCCTGACACCTTCCCAATGTACTTTTATGCAGCTGGTAGAAAGTTCTGGATTACATGTTTTTAAGTGCCAATGGGTTGCAACTAAACATAGCTTCCTGATTCCAGTTAAAATCTTTAAATGACCACAGTCAAGGTTGGAGGAATGTGGCTATAGAATTTGTCTATGTTATTTTGACTTGTAGAATGGTAGAAATGTGTAACTACAAATAAATTCTCAGCAAATTTTATAGTACCGTATTCCTCAATACGTACGTATATCATTGCATTAAATGAAGGACGTTAATTGCCAGAACTTCATCAATGAACAGGGTGGAAAGGACTTTTAAGAAGTCACCTAGTCCATGCTCCCACCTTTAAACAAGTCTGCACCTAATCCATGATGAGTAAGAACTGTCCACTTTTAATAGCATCAATGACAAATGTTTATTATATATCTAATTTAACTCTCAGTCAAGAGATAATATTCTACATGAAAACACTTTATCAAAATTAGACCTAAATGCAAATTATTACGTGTTATTTTACTTCTATTAGAGATCAGCTTTATTCACTCTACGATTAATGCAAAATTACCCTAAAATGAACAGAATGAAAATGTATAGAAAGAAGAATGACTTCCAGAATAGTTCATAAATGCGTTCATTCTAAATCTTTGTCCCTACCCTTATGAAGTTGGCACCTACAGTTTGATTTCTACCGTAACAACAACAAAAAGGAGACATCCGAGCATTTTTACAAAAGTTGACTTCTAAGCAAAGGTTGGGTGTCGGGGTGGAGGGAGTGTAGGAATGGAGCAATTCAATCAGCAGCAGCAGTTCAGATAATAAGCCACAGGAAACATGATGCAACTGTAAGTGCAACGTAAGAACATGAAATGATGAAGAAGCTAGTTTTGCATTGTACAGGAAGATACTTTGCACTCTGCACATTTCTAGAAACTCTATTATGTGGTATTTACAAAATTAAGTCAAGATAACGAAGTTAACATCCTAACTTCCCTTTAGTTGGACCTCGTGGGAATAAAGCTGTGTAACGCGAATACATTTTGGTGTGGGTAGAACTCGTTGCACAAACCTGAAAATAAAGAGTTGCAAGATACAAGGGATATCTGTTTCGTTGAAAAAAATGTTCCATAAAAATAGCATGGCTCAGAATCAAGACTTACCTCTTTTTCACTACAAATTCCTGCTGAAAGTCAGGGGAAAGGATGGGTACATCTCTTGGAAAGAGTGGTCATACCTTTTCCACAAGTAGGGTCATCATGTACTTTACTGACCAAACCAAGACAGTTTTGAGGAGGGCACTATTAATAACAAGTCCAGGTCAACAGGCATAAACTAGTACTCTCCCAGGCAAACTAGAACATACTCAAGCCACTGAAACTTCCCTGCAAACCATCCTTAATTACCCCTTTACAGTAGATCAGGTATATTAATATGCTAAAGGAAACATGTCACAGTTATGTGTGTCAAATTCCTATCATCTGTATGATAAAGGAAAAACTATAGTCTATACACAGAAGATATTTTTGTGTCTTCAGACAAATTAAACTGCAAATGAGAGACAGGAGCCTCATCTCTTGTGGTATCTTTAGTTTGTATTGCATAGGATTATTTTCATGAGTACTGGTGTCCTTGTAAAAGTCATAGTTTTAGGATATTGTAGCATGGGATATTGGGGAAAGCACTGTGGACAGATGGGTGGAGGGGAACAAATTTGGTTCAAAGGCCTACATCTCTCACGGGGTAACTCATTGGCAACACAATTAAAATTTCAGAGCGTCTGTTTACTGTGTAGTGGTGAAGTCAGACTCTAGAGTTTCTTGCTTCTTTCCTAGTTTAGGGTGGTATGAAATTACTCCAACTTTTCTAATTATCCAAGAAATTCAGTCTGGGTAAAACATGTTTCTCACTGCATCCCTAAGAAGGCACTTGCAGAGTCCATTTTTACAATAAGAACCATCAAAACTAGTTTTTTTAAAAGTCATCACAGGGACTTCCCTGGCGGTCCAGTGGTTAAGACTTCACCTTCCAATGCAGGGGGTGCAGGTTCGATCCCTGGTCGGGGAGCTAAGATCCCAACATCCTCGTGGCCAGAAAACCAAAACGTAAAACAGAAGTAGTATTGAAACAAATTCAGTAAAGACTTTAAAAAAATGGTCCACATCAAAAAAATCTTTAAAAAAAAAAGAAAAAATAAAGTCATCACAGCCTAGAAGTCCACTCACAGCATCATGATACAGGAAAAATCTTCATTGTCAGAAGAGTTCTGAAACTCAGTTACACTTTGTACTTTTACATTGTGCATTTAGTATCCGACGGTGTCTCCGTCATGTTTTGACCTTGTTTGACACATGTACTTCTTTTAGATATTGATGAATGTGTTGAAGAACCAGAAATTTGTGCCTTGGGCACGTGCAGCAACACTGAAGGCAGCTTCAAATGTCTGTGTCCAGACGGGTTTTCCTTGTCCTCCACTGGAAGAAGGTGCCAAGGTAAGTGCTTTTGACTTTTGGCTTTAGACTTTCATTACTCTGTGTTTATTTGTTGTGGTTTTATTTTCTAAACATGGCGAAGTTTTGATTCTTTGTGAAAGAGAAGATGGAGTGTTTTCATTCATCCAGACGTCTAATGATTACCATATGTCAGAAAGTTCATTTTTACTTTTAAGGTTAAAAACTCATCCATCAAATTATGGTTGCTTGTACAACAACTGTCCTGGCACTTTAAACCTGTCTCTCCCCCTGAGAACACAGATGCTCATAGGTCAGTCAGCAGGGGATCAGCCATGAGCCACTGAACATGGCAAAGCCTGGGGCAAGTTCAGTTACAAGTTCTCTGCCTCTGAAAAGGTAACCTCTGTAAATATGGGCCAAAACCTAGACTTTCAGACAGAAAAGTGCAGATTAACTCATGTGCTCCCGGGTTATAATGCCTATCTCTTACATCACAAGTTTTCTAAGAAAACAGAGAAATAAATGTGAACTGACCAGGATTCTTGCTGGCCCACAGTCTGTTTTCAGGAATGATACTTGTGAGCTTAAAGAAAAAAAAAATCAAAAGGGGAGCCTGAACTTAAGCATAACACAGTTTATTATGTCTCAGCAAACTATTCAGATTTTACTAAACAATCAATTGTGTGTGTCTGTCTACTTATACAGACTAGTTTAGTGAATTCAGGACAAAAAAACACATGCAAACAGACATATCCTCCCCCCACCCCCGTCCCACCCCCTTCCGGTGGTTTTTTTGTTGTTTGTTGTTGTTATATTTTTTTGTTCAGTTTTTTTTCTCCTTGTTTTGTTTTGTCTTTTGCTTCCATATTACCAAGTAAGAGGCAATGAATATCAAGTATTTAAGATTCCAAATATTGGGGTTAGGGGTCTCAGCCTTGCCATTTACAGCCTAGGGCAAGTCATTTAATCTTTTGGAAGCTCAATTTTCATATTTCGTATTTTTAAACAACAATAAGAATACCCGCCCAACCAGTCTTGTTGAATACGTGAAAAAGCTTTGTTCATTTCTGAGTCCTTCATAGGTTCTTGCTATTGGTGTTCAAATTGATTAAACATTTTACTTTTCAATGGGTCATTTGGTCACCTAATATTTAGGGGTGTGAAGGGGGAGAGTTGAGAATTCTCTGTTGGTTTGATCCTGTAGGTAGCTATCCAGAGGCCCATGTGGGTTTCTGGGTTATGGGTGGGATGGTGCTTGATTCAAGCAAATATTCTGTCTGTATGGTACAGACCAGCCAGATAAATTCTTACTCCTACTCCCTTGTCTTTGTGTGCCTTTGGCTTGGCCGGAGTTTGGAAAGAAAGCAGTGAGAAACCAGGTGTGAATCTGCCGATGTGGCAGGCCAGAGGAAATTCATAGGCTATTAATTCAATTTGCACTGGCCTGTCACAGAGCAAGCTAACGCTGCAGGAAGAATCAGCCCAGCTGTGAGCAGCCCTGCCACATGCTCAGCTCCAAGAGGCAGAGCCAGAATTGAGGAATGCAAGCAGGGAAAGTGACTTTTGTAGCTCTGATGAAATTTCAAAGGTCATTAAGGCTCTCTGCAGATAGACCGGTAAACAGGCATCCTAGCAAGCCCCCGTTAAAGGATGTGGGCGTACACAACTCTCTTTCCTGATGCAAGGCACCTTTAATTAAAAAACAAAACCAATTCTAGAGGATCATCACAAGCAAATGTAAATCTCCCAAAGAGCACAGATTTTGCTAGAGCCAGGGCATTAAGAGCTGGGTTTTTACTGTAAGATGACAAATTAGGAGTCAGGCTTCTGTTGTCCATAAAATGAGAAAATTCCACAGAACCACAGATAATGTTTTTGAAGGAACAAATGTGATATAGGACTCAGGTGAACAGACCCTGGCACCTAAAGGCCACAGATGTAAATGAGCCACTCGCACTTACAAAGTTCAGTGAAGGGAATTTGTCACTTAGGCTCACTCTAAACTTCATACCTAGATTTTTTTTTTCCCCCGGGGTGAGGTGATAGAGCGATGTTGGGGAGCTGGGCTGGGGTATGGAATAGGGTCAGTAATGAAAGGAGAAGAGAATGAGAAAATTAACAGACCAATATTAGCACATGCATGTATCTAGGTTTAAAAGAAACATTACAAGCTGAAAGACAAAGGAGAGAATTGAGTTTTGATATAATTGTTGAGACATTTTTGTGAGTAGTCATTAAATTATATCTTAAGACAGTTGTAGGCATAAATAATAAAAACTGGACCAATAGGGCTTCCCTGGTGGCGCAGTGGTTGAGAGTCCGCCTGCCGATGCAGGGGACACGGGTTCATGCCCCGGTCCGGGGGGATCCCACGTGCCGCGGAGCGGCTGGGCCCGTGAGCCGTGGCTGCCGAGCCTGCGTGTCCGGAGCCTGTGCTCCGCAACGGGAGAGGCCACAACAGTGAGAGGCCTGTGTACCGCAAAAAAAAAAAACAACAAAAAAAAAAACTGGACCAATAAACACAAAAACACTGTATGTGACGATGAACTTGAAGAACAAAGCACATCAAAAGGTGTCCTTCAAGAAACTACAATTTGTTAAATCTTGACACTTCTCAGCAAAGCAACCATTTAAATAGCAGAGATGCTGCAGGACAAGGATAGGCTTTTATTGCTCTTCACCTTCAGAAGAGTAGTTTGCTGAAAGGTGCCTTTTAGGTCCCAGCCATAATGGATGTGAAAATGGAGTAGAAACTAGAGAGACAGTTTCTCTCAAAGAGTTGGTAGCCATGAAGAGTTCAACAAGTTCATTGGAGAGGTCAACAGAATTTGACTTACTGGAGCCTGGTAAATGTGGTTGACTGATTGACTGATATTTTTACTTTAATTCATAAAAATTTTTCTGCTATGATCTTTGGCAGCTCAGTTATTCTTACCTTGTCTCCTTTTCGTTGAAATAAAAGACGGTGAAATTGTCTTAACTGAAATCATAAATGGCTATAATAATATGCTACCCGGAATTGAAAACAGTGACAGGAGAGAGCAGACCTGGTCATACATAAAGAAAGGGGGATTGTGCAAAATGGATATGAAAGCATTTCCTTAAACCCTGCAGATTTTAGCCTCTGTGTAACTCAGAGGAGTTTGCAAAGCTTTGGAGGTCAAATTTGAGGGAAAACATACTCCAGGCTCTTGGATGAGCTCACTTTTTAGAGTCACCCAGTTTGCTCTATAAGAAATGGAAAAGTCAGTTACCAAAACTGTCAAGCAATTTTGGAGAATTCTGTAGGAACTAGATCCCAGCCCCATGCTCCGTGTTGGAGTTACCAAGAAATAACTGATATTAAAGAAATACATTCTTTGGAAGAACAATTATTCTCCTTCACATCCACCCATCTCCCCGTCCTCCTCTTTACCTTCCCTCTCTCTGTGGAGCTAAATAAGCTTCTGTGTGTGTGCAAGTGTGTACACACACGTGTGTAAAATCTGCAGAAAACCTCACATATATTTTGTAGACAGAAGCTGCGTGAGTAGCTGCTTCAGTGAAATACCATTGAGTTGTATTTTCGCCAGTCCACAAAACTGCCACATCTTTATTTGCTCTATGCCTGGAATCTGGGGTTTTATTTTGGCTCCAGGGCTTAGGGGACACAGAATACACAGCATAGTGTGGTATCACAGTGAGTACTAGAGCTGGGAGGTCTACCTTAACTACCTTAACTTAGCGTGCTTGCTAAATGTTATACCATCTCAACGTCTCCGTCCTGAAGTCACTGACGACGTCAGCATTGAAATGTGGCAGTGTTGGTTTTTATTATTCACATCAGGTTATTTTGGAACACTGGATAAAATGAGAAATAATAAGGTAAGAGCCACACAGATTCGTTCATCAGCTCTCACTACAAAAGTTACTTACCACTTTAAAGATCTCAGCTCAATTACTATTATAATCACTTAAAAAGTGTGACTTTAGTAATGAGAAGAGATCACATTTAACAGGGTGGATTGTTTCTTACTCAGTAGCAAAGCAACTGAGGGGTCTCTTGAATTTGTGCTGCAGATTTGCGCATGAGCTACTGTTACGCGAAGTTTGAAGGAGGAAAGTGTTCGTCACCCAAATCCAGAAATCACTCCAAACAGGAATGCTGCTGTGCCTTGAAGGGAGAAGGTTGGGGCGATCCCTGTGAGCTGTGCCCCACTGAACCCGATGGTATGTCTGCTATCTGCATTTCTCTTTGGCCATTCAAGGTACAGGCTGTAAGATTGTAGACCTTCAAAACGTGAGGCAATTTAATTTTAAGTCCAACTCAAATGTTCACTAAAATTATTTTATCTCAGGAGCTAGGTAGTTATTTTCTTCTGAACCATGTTATGACTCAAAGCTGCCCAAGTAGTAGGTACACCAGCTCTGGGAGCCTTGTTATCTTTCTCTGGTTTCTGGGCTTGGCTTGTTCATCGTGTTCCAATATGTGCAGCTTCCACACCATACTTGGGGAGGAGCCTGTAGTTAATTACCTTTGGCCCACCTATTAACGAGAGTGCATCTCCACCACAGAGGCCTTCCGCCAGATCTGTCCCTATGGAAGTGGAATCATTGTGGGACCCGATGATTCAGCGGTTGGTGAGTGGCTTGTGCTGCATTTTTCAACCAGCCTCTTCTTTGTCCTTTCTCTAGCTGTTATTTCTCCACATTTATCTCGGAAAATTAAGCTCTTTTTTTTTTTTTTTTGGTCTTTTCATTTAGATACCAATTGTATTATATGGTATTGCATGTTAATATTGTAATACTAGATATTTCATCGATTAGGCACCGAAATGATCATAATTTACCTTTGTGTTTCCAAAAATACATTGTTATTCACTGTTTTTTCCTCCTCTGCTTAAGATATGGATGAGTGCAAAGAACCTGATGTCTGTAAACATGGGCAGTGCATCAATACCGATGGCTCCTATCGCTGCGAGTGTCCCTTTGGCTACATTCTGGAAGGGAATGAATGTGTGGGTGAGTAATAAAGCGGTTTCTGTTATTGGGATTTTACAAATCAGAAATTAAGCTATTCAGCATTCACACTAGGAAGAATAAGTACCAAGATGGGACAGAAATAAGTTTTATACCCTTGTTCACGTATCATTCATCTAGCAATACTAGCTGAGTCCCCACCATGCACCAGGCACTGTGCTAGGTTCTATGGCTACAGTAGTGAACCAAGCCAACATGGTCCGTCCTTGCATGGACCTTACAGTCTGATGAGGAGGACACTGAACACGTGTGAAGAGATAGTAGAAAGGACAGCATATATCATGAAAGCCTTTGTGAAATTTAAAGGTAAAAAATTGTTCATGGTCATAATCTTATTCTCTTAGTATGTAAAGCACAAAATTCAGCCAGATTTTGTTACAGTTAGTACTATGAAAGGCTGTGTACCCAGTGTACATTCCTCTTGTTTTAACCCCCTTATTAAAATGTCAAAGAATGGTTCCTACGGCTGACCTTTGACCTCTTTTATCTAAGAGATCCAAAGCCATTCAATGTAACCTAAATTAATAATGGCATAAATGCTGAGGGTTTGTCTGTGTCCATTAAAAGATGTTCTTTCCATATAGGGAATCAGGGTATGAGGTTTTAACTGCCTTTCTAAGCCTCAGAATGTAATATCATGCAGATGGATTAAAATATTTCTAATTACCTTACAGCTCTAAAAACCAATGATACTGTGATTTTTATGAACTTGAAAGAGATGTAATATTCTTGAGAGCGAAATGCAATTTCACAGCAGAACAAAAACAAAGTTGTCAACGTTTTCTATTCAGTATCTTCAGTTAGTGCTACGATGAATGTGAGAAATAAGCATCCTCACCCAGGGTCTCTCTGCCGTACCCTCCTGCCCTCACTTGCTGATTTCACAACCTAACCTGAGACATAGTCCTTGATAATAACCCATCACTCTTCTGTGCTCTAGACAGCTGAGATAGCAATGTTATTTCTCTGGAATGTTCCTTTCCCAAAGGAAGGCCCTCTCCCCCAAGAGCTGTGTCAGAATAAGAACAGTCAGTATTCTAGGTGGATGGGTTAGGAGACATACATATTTTTTGGACTTCCTTGGTAAGATTTGTTCTCTCTCCACAGTTGTTTAGAGAGATCATACCCTAAACACATTTTTTTCTAGCCTTTCTTCTGCCTAATGTAAACCATCTGGTTTCAACAAAATCAACAAAACCTACTTGCACTTGACTTTATCTTGTGTATTAATTTTTAACCTCTGGTCTCTTATTTTGCGTATGTTTAGTCTTCTATTTTATATCTGGCAAAAATGCATCGTGTTTAAGACTTCTTGGAGAATGATGTAATGTAAGGCCAAACTGGAGATGTATTTCTAGCTTTAAGTAAGCGAAAACTTTTGACTTGTGAGAGACGCCTTGTTTTAACCCTTTGAGTATCTATTCCCAGTAGATGTACTTCATCATGCAGGAGGCTGGGGACACTCATGGTGAAGAGCACCGTAAGGGCTAAGAAGCCCAGGTACCATAACTGTCCCTGCCACTGCCACTTAGCAAGTCACATTTCACAGCTATACATCTGTGGTAATAAGACACATGCACTCCTTTCTCAAGGACAGAAGGAGAATAAAACAAGATGTTAGAGATCAAAATATTCCGATAGAAAGAAAGGTATTCTCTGAGTCCAAGTCCGTTTTTCTCCCAATGCGTCACGTTTTGACTACGCTTCTGATCACCTGCAGATACTGATGAGTGTTCGGTGGGCAATCCTTGCGGAAATGGAACCTGCAAGAACGTGATTGGAGGTTTTGAATGCACCTGTGAGGAGGGATTTGAGCCTGGTCCAATGATGACTTGTGAAGGTAAGCCTCTTAAACACAGAATAGTTGGTTACATGTTCTGATCACAGGGACAGTACTCGGTTGATTACAATTCTGGATGTTAAATACCACTCAGGGTATATAAAATAAGGAAAATCTGGGCCTGGTGGGCCATGCTATCATTTCTTCTCTATGTGGCCTCCTATCTGCAGAGAGTATCTGAAAAAGATGTAAGTGCTTCATGGCACAAGTTATGCCGCATCTCATGCAGAGTTCTTGTTGGTGTCTCTACTACTAATATTTATTTTTTATTTTATTAAATTTATTTATTTTTGGCTGTGTTGGGTCTTCGTTGCTGCACACAGACTTTCCCTAGTTGCGGCGAGCGGGGGCTACTCTTCGTTGCGGTGCACAGGCTTCTCATTGCGGTTGCAGTGGCTTCTCTTTGTTGCCGAGCATGGGCTCTAAGCATGTGGGCTTCGGTAGTTGTGGCACATGGGCTCAGTAGTTGTGGCTCGTAGGCTCAGTAGTTGTGGCTCGTGGGCTCTAGAGCTCAGGCTCAGTAGTTGTGGCGCACAGGCTTAGTTGCTCCACGGCATGTGGGCTCGAACCCGTGTCCCCTGCATTGGCAGGGGGATTCTTAACCACTGTGCCACCAGGGAAGTCCTCTACTACTACTATTAGATACAACACCTGCCTTGTCTACTACCCTCTTTCTTATTTTCCATTCCCCCCCTCCGCAACCTTTTTTCTTTGTATCCCGTGCACGCTTTCTTTTTCTTTTTCTTTTTCTTTTCTACTCATAGAAACATCTACACACTGAGATAACCACCAATATCCTTTAACCGTCTGGGAGCAATCACAGCAAAAGAGGCTGTCCATACTCTCTAAGCAACTGTCAGTATGCCTGGTAGGATATAAGGAAAGAAAGAGGGATGTAAGGAAAGGGAGGGAGTGTCTAGAATAGTGGTTCTCAAAGGGTGGTCCCTGGATCAGCCACATCAGCATCACCTGGGAACTTGCTAGAAATGCAGATTTTCAGGCCTCGTCCCAGACCTCCTGAATCAGAAACTCTAAGAGTGGGGCCTAGCAGCCCTCCAGGTAATTCTGATGCACTCTCAAGTTGAGAACCACTGGTTTAATAAAAGAATGAAGGGGAGGAGACAGTAAAGTGGGTATTAAAGTGAGCTCTTCATTAGAAATATGACCCATCAATACTCATAGTCAAAGTTGTTGGTGAATTTTTAAATCATGATCTAGGGTCTCACTGATATTCTCAGTCAGGATCATTGGCCTTAGGGAGAAACATGATAATCAAGATGGTCTGTTTTAACCCTGCTTTTCCAAAACATATTCTGATGGTTCCAAACTATGCAATCTACAGAAACCACTTCTATCTATTAATCTATCATTATTATTATTCCTAGCTATTTAAGGCTATAACTTGGGCATCGGTGTGAAATTAGTCAGGACACCATTTTCTTGGGCATAAGAATCACTGTTACTTCACAGGAGCGTCTCTTATTTGGGGAAGGGGAGGTGGTTAATGATATTGGATGGGTTGCTTCTTTTCTGACTGACAGCAGTTGACTTGGCAGTTGTTTTGGCTGAATGAGGTGAAACTGATCCCCACTCCATGTGACTTTAGGGAGAGGCAACTGGTCAACTTGAGACTTCAAAGCCAGGATTTCAGAAAAGCTCCCTATATGTAGGGTGACCTGTAATTTCTCTTCCACCTAAATAACAGTTAATAGTTATACCAGCACAATAGGCATAAACTGAGTTTGTACTGGAAGAAGCAAGATGTATGATCACCCTACTTATACCAATTATAAAATAGCCAACTCAATTTTATAATTCTTTGAACATCAGAGACTGCTTGGCCTATCCATGTTTATGACAATGAAGCATTACCACTTTTGCTAAAAGTATATTCCTTTTTTTGGTTGGTGCCTATGATCCATTATTCTCTTACTACATTCTGCCACAGATATAAACGAGTGTGCCCAGAATCCTCTGCTCTGTGCTTTCCGATGTGTGAACACTTACGGCTCATATGAATGCAAATGTCCCACTGGATATGTTCTGAGAGAAGACAGAAGAATGTGCAGAGGTGAGACACTCATGTTCAAGGTCATCTAAGCCAGGGAGCCCTAACTTTGTCTGTGATGGGAGGTGTCCCTCCAAAGCTTCCAATTAGTAGAGGAAGGCTGGGAATTGGGGAGCACTGCTGTAGTCCATGGATAATATTGGGGTTGTCATTGCTACCTTTTCTCCTAAATTGTAGCTTAAAGCTGAGTCGAGGGCTGCACTACAGATCCTTTTTAGTTCACCATGCATTGCATGCCTGTGACATGCCAGCCATTCTGCAAGGTGTGAAGATATAAAGGAAAAAAAAGACATTTCCCCACATTGCAAGAAGCTCAGTATGAAGAGGTTGAGACAGATATAATCATATCCCAGTATGATAAATGAGAACACAAAAGAAGGAATATGAATATTAAAAAATAATCCCCATCACTAAGGGATATTATAGTCCAAGAATGGGGTAACACATGGAATCTACTGGAATCTACTTTAAACAGTGCTTACTGAACACCTGCAATTTCCAAAGCACTGGACTAAGCTCTGTTATACAAAGATGGGTAAATCCTGGGGATCCTTGAACCTGGGGATCCTTGAAGAGCTCTGATTTGCTCCTCCCAAAGTCTTAAATGAGCAGATATCTGTTCTCCTCAAATGGCTTAAACAGATTTTTTTCTTAAAGGTAGGAAAACTCCCTAAGTGAGAGCTCCATGTCACATGCAGGCTAAAGTCCAAATTTTTCAGCTCAGATAATATAACGGGGAAAGATAGAGAGGGAAATGCCATAGGACAGAAAGTAATGAATGAAGAAGAGCCGCACTTCCAGAAAAAAAGGAAATGGAGGGAAGAACCGGTAGAGAAGAAGATATTTGTGGATGCTTGTCCTTTCCTCAAAGTATAAAAACCAAAACTTTCATTATTATATTTCACAATGATTCTAATATATTATTTTGATATTAAGATATAACCTATTATATTGTTATAAGTATTGTATAATGGAAGCTTTGGTTTATTATTACATTTATTATTACATTATTACAGCATTATTACATAATGCTGTTGTTATAATTATCATATTATGAAAGACTTTTATTAGGCCTTTTTAGTTCAATTCGTCAAAAAGAATTGGAAATCACACTTCTTGCTTTGAAGAATTTATCAGAGAGAAATTTCTTCAGTTCAAAGGGGGTTAGAAGACTCCTTCCCATCTTAAGAGACCACTTCCCAACAGTGCAAAAGGAAGTAGGTTAATGCTGAAATAGTGTCAATGAAAATTAGTTACTGAACACCATTTTGTGTTTAAAAGGCAGGAAATGAAGGCAGCTCCTATTATGAATTTGTGGTTGTACATTCTTTCCAGATGAGGATGAGTGTGAAGAGGGTAAACATGATTGTGCAGAAAAACAGATGGAATGCAAGAACCTCATTGGCACGTACATCTGCATCTGTGGACCTGGGTATCAGCGAAGACCCGATGGAGAAGGCTGCGTAGGTAAGGGCGTCCCCACCAGAGGAGCTTTGAATGAGTGGGAAAGGACAAAGGACAGAAGAGACGTGGGCTCTGAGTCTTTGTGGACACTGTGTTCTTCTTGCCTCTCTTACCTCACCTCATGACTTCCTGTAGAGGTCCCCTTGCCTCTCGATTATCTATGAATTCCACCAGCAACATCATTCTCTTCCTCTGAGCTGGCCTTTGCCTGCTTTCTAGGCCCATTTTGCTGCCAGGATTGGAAGACCAGGTATTTCCTCTAGCCCCTTCCTTTACTGTTTTTATACTCCTTTGTTGTTTTGGGGTCAGTTCTTTCCACCACATTGGAATACCTCTCTATTGACTTAACTTTCTACCACCACCCTGACACTGAGTCCAGATGCCTGGTCCCTGTGGCCCGGGAGCATCACTAGACCACGGGGATCTACATCCAGAGAAACTGGTCTTGTCTAGATTGAGGCCCAGGCGCTGGTATTTTTTTAAAGCTCCCCAGGTGATTCTAATGTGGCTTCAGCCTTGAAAACCATAGTAGACCAGGGATTGGCAAACCACAGCTCTAGGGCCGAATTCGGCCTGGCAGTCCGCCAGCTGTCTTTGTAAATAGACTCATATTGGAACCCAGCTGTAACCATTCATTATTTTCCACGGCTGTCTTCATGCCACAATAGCAGAGCAGAGTGGAGCAGTTGTAACAAGAGATCACATGGCCTGCAAAGCCTAAACTGTTGACTGTATATTATATGGTAATACTATAACATTACTGTTACTTACAGAAAAAGTTTCCTGACCTCTGCTTTAGTCAGTAAATATAGGAAAAAAATACTAGAAAATTCCCACATGTATCCTTTTCCTTTTTAATATTCAATCACATCAGGAAAGTATATTTTATGTTGGTCAAGAAGCTTAAGAACCTCATTGTCCTCTTACTCTGTAAGATACAGAATTAAACGGAAGTTGAAGAGCAGACTTCCAAAGCACAGAAAAAGCATGTGGATTTATGATCATACACTGGAGCTTCTGGGATCAGTGGTTTTCAGCCTCAGGTGCACGCTGGAATTACTCGGAGAGCTAAGGTTCCACCTCACATATCCTGATTTAATTGGTATCAGGGTGGCCTTGGCATTGGGAATCTTGAGCTGTTTTAACGCTGTTCTGAATGTCACCTTCCAAGCCTCTGCCTCTCCTAAGGAGATCTCTGCCTCAGGGGCTTGAAACTATTCTCAGTTGGAAGCGCCTAGGCAAATTACTTTACGGTCTTTCTAAACAATCGTAAGACTCTCCAGCTATTTTAAGGCTTTTTTTAAACCTGGGAGACTGAATTATGATTCCTTAATATTATTGAAGTATTAAAATAAGCATAATCTACCCTGAATCAGAAGATTAGTATAGATAAACTCCCTCAGGTCAAAACTGACCATCACAGACATTATTCTAGTGAAGTACTGTAATATTTCTTTAACAGATTGATCTTAAGGTTCTTTTTCCTTCATTTAAAATAATCCTTTGAGAATCCTCTACATGTACAGATATGGGAAGTTTTAAATTTTATTAAGTGAAAAATGTAAATGTACCTAAAATGCTACCATCTGTTTAAGTATATAAAAATGCTATCAATTATGTTTTTAAAAGGGTAGAGGTACATGCATGAATGGTTGTATTTGTTTGTATGGGCATAATTCATCTCTAGAAGGATACTTTAGAAACTGGCAGTAGCACTGGTTGCTTCCCAGGAGGGGAGTTTGGTGGCTGGGGAAAGGGGAGGGAGGGGCACATTTGCTGACTATTCTTTTGTACCTTTTGGATTTGGAACAATGTGAATAGGTTTCCTATTCACAAACTAAATTTTTAAAAGAAAAAGAATCCATCTTTGTACAAAGCAGACAGATGACTCCTCTTGTGTTTGGCCCTTCAATTAAACCACACAGATGAGAATGAATGTCAGACCAAGCCTGGGATCTGTGAGAACGGGCGCTGCCTCAACACCAGGGGGAGCTATACCTGCGAGTGCAATGATGGCTTCACAGCCAGCCCCACCCAGGATGAGTGCCTTGGTGAGTACAGATGACAGGATGCTTTTGTAACCCCCCACTGGGACACTTGAAACCAGATCTCTTATTTGAAATGATAGAAACTGTTAAAAATGTTCATATTTTGGAGATGACTCAATGACCGTGATTGTCCACTGGGTTTAGCACCACCCTGCCGCTAACTTCTTCCTTTGCTAACTGTATCATTGAATCACTTGCTTGGAATTTCTTTCTCAGCTCCCTTTTTAAGCCCTTGATGCTCAGGATCAGTTTCCAAGTGTTTCTCTGCCCCTCTCTAGAGAATGACTATTCCCCCACATTTCTGGGAGCAGATAGAGTGATAATCTTGTCGAGGCCAAGGCCTCTCTGCCCGCTTACTGAATTTCTTGTCTTTCTTGTTTTCCCCAGATGTCATCCTTTCTCTCTTACTGCCGCTTCCAGCTTTCCCTTCTTGCTCCTTCTCACCCAGGGTAAAGTGTTTGTTAACATCCTTCTTGGGTTTTATATCTGACCAAATTCTGAATACCTTGTTATGCTCCAAAAATTCCCCCCAATTCTCTTTGCAATATCATGTCCCATCCAGACAACCGGGAAGGGTACTGCTTCACAGAGGTGCTCCAAAACATGTGTCAGATCGGCTCAAGCAACAGGAACCCAGTCACCAAGTCTGAATGCTGCTGCGACGGAGGGAGAGGCTGGGGTCCCCACTGTGAGATCTGCCCTTTCCAGGGCACTGTGGCTTTCAAAAAACTCTGCCCCCATGGCCGAGGGTTTATGACCAACGGAGCAGGTACTTTATTTTGTTCTGATTTTTGACCAACAGAGCAGGTACTTCGTTTATGGTCCAAAAATACTTTCAGGGAATTTGTTTCATGAAGAACAGATGAGAATACAGAATCTATAATATGGGCCTAGGCTGAGTTGCATAGTATAGGTTGACAAAAAGAGGCTTCATTGTGGTATTTTAGATATTCAAGTTCACGTTGCCGAAGTGTCCTTGGTCTGATTAAATTGTGTGTGCTTGAGTCCCTGCCTCTGCATTACAAGTCCTCAACTTTTCAAGCCAAAGTTTGTTATAAGTCAGTTACTGGTTACTCAGAATATAATTTTTTAGATAAACTTTGGAATAAATGATCACTAAACTCCTAAACTAGTCCGCCAATGTATATTTTATCTCATAAAATTGGCTGAAATATACTGCATGAAAGAAGTATAAACAACGCTGATACACAGTCAGCCTTCCATAGCTGTAGGTTCCACATCCGTAGAGCCAACCAACCCTAGACTGATATCGATTCGAGGCTGATTGAACCTACAGTGCCAGCTATACTATGCCATTTTATACAAGGGGCTTGAGCGTCCGTGGATTTTAGTATCAGTGAGGGGGTCCTGGAACCAATGCCCTGGATATGGAGGGGCGATTGTATTGGCAATTAAGACATTTGCCTCTGGGAAACTGCAAGTCGCTTGACCTTGCGAGGGATGAGGAGGCTGTTGAGGTGTCTGAGGCAACTCTGAAAAAAAAATTTCAGGATTATGTTTATCAACTGAAATTGTTTTTAGTCTCATGAAAGAGAAAGGAGAAAGACTTTTTGAGCTCCTTGGGAGGAAATTAGAAGTGAGAGGAGAAGAGATTAAAGAAGATTTGTGTTCATGTTAGAAAGATGTGGCTAACGGTGGAATAACTAACAGAACTGGATGTGGTAAGAGACAGAATAGATAAGATGGAATGACCAAAAGCAGTTTATGATTCTTTGGAGGATATGAAAATGAGATGGTTGAAAGACTTTTCTTGAGACCAATGTGGGTATGCTAAATTGCATTTCAGAGTAAACTTGAAAAAATCAGGAAAAATAAGAGCTGTTGATTGATTGATAGAAAATGGTTACTTGGCAATCAATCAAAGGCTAAGAACTCACTTGGTATTGGCATCCCGCCAAGCAGTAAGGAAAGAGATGGGTCAAGATATGGGGGACAGTGTCTTTAATGCCCAATAGTACATATTGACCAACAAATCTTTCTCCCTGTGGTGGAGCTGTGAATAAGGGTCTCTCTTCCCTAGCAGGCTGCAGAAACTCAGCCCAGTGATCCACTGATGCCTCCCTCAACCAAAGGAGGGAAGTTTGGTCCCATTTCCCCAGTAGTATGCAATCTGTTATTTTTCAGCATTAACTTTAAACACAACAAAAAGAATAGAAAGAAAACTTTCCTTATTTTGGACATACACTATTAGAAGAAAATGGGATTTCCTTATCAAAAGGATCTTCTGCTGTGATTCATTTATGAGATGTCTGGAGGAGGCAAGCGCGATGGCATGAGATGGAGCATGGAGTTAAATATGTCTAGATGTTGTTCTCTGGACCCAATGGAGAAAAACAATATAAATTTAGAAGAGCAATTATTAAGTTTTCCCCTATAGTCTAATAAAGTTATTCATTTCCCTTTCAATACAGTTACCATTACATATGAAACGTATGCTGTCATCCCTTTGGTTTAATTCCTTAGGTCCATAATATAGTCACACAGTTTTAGTATTTATAGTGAAGTGACCCCTATGTATGAATGTTGTCCATTTTATAATGTCTTTCTCATTTTACTTTCTACTCATTATAGATATTGATGAGTGCAAGGTTATTCATGACGTTTGCCGGAATGGGGAATGCGTCAATGACAGAGGATCATATCACTGCATTTGTAAAACTGGCTATACTCCAGATATAACCGGAACTGCCTGCGTAGGTAAGTGCTCTATTTCTGATGCTCAGGTTTATTCCCAGGTGGAAATTGTACATTATGGTGAAAAAAAAAAAAAAAACCCCTCAAACTAAAAATCTAAAAAGCCCTGTGTAATTTCTTAAGGAAATGTAAGACAGTGATCAAAGACTACACAGAATTTACTTTTTCCTTCCTCAAAACTAGGATTCTTTGTTAGATGCTGTGGGTATTGAGCATTTAGGCATCTTTTTAGATGGGAGGTCACATTGTATCTCTTTGATCGTAGATTTGAATGAGTGCAACCAGGCCCCCAAACCCTGCAATTTTATCTGCAAGAACACAGAAGGGAGTTACCAGTGTTCATGCCCGAAAGGCTACATTCTGCAGGAGGATGGAAGGAGCTGCAAAGGTAAAGTAGAATTTGCCTCCACCCACTCATCTGTCTCCTGGGCACATGGTCGCATTCCTTGTGCCTTTGAGGGATCCAAAGCTGAAAGACCCTCTCTGCAGGCAAGAAGTGCTTCCCTGGGGTAAGTGCCTCCCTGTGACCCACCTCCTATTCTGGTTGGAGGGAGGCTGAGGCCAGGGAGATTGCAGAGGAACAGTGGCAGCAGCCATCCTCACTGCCTGTCCCATGGGCATCCATGGGGGACGTCCATGAGCATCTCAGACAGCAGGGCCAGCTCTCCAAGGCTCAAGTGAATCAGATACCTGATCACATTAATGCAATAAATAGAAAACAGAAAGGATTTTTTTTTAAAGGATTTAATCAATCAGTCTATTCAGTAACTATATAGCCCAGTATGGTCCTGCCTACCTCAGGTTAATCAGTGCCATGATCCTAGAGAACACTGTGCCTAATTAAGTAAACACTTTGTCTAGGTTTTTGTTCTGCAAAATAGGGCCATTCCTGACCCCCAGCAGCTTATTTGAGACACAGATATTACAAAGAATTAAGCTACATCAAACTCTCTGCAGAAATTCCTGATCAACCAGAAGTTATCCTTTGCAAAATTATATTGGTATAAATTTGTTCTTGTAATAAGAACTTCACATATTGAGTGAACAGCACAAGTGAGTCAGACTCAAGGATAATTTGAAGAAGGAAAGGTAGGCCAGATGGCAGAATAAGAGTTAGTGTGTTCTGCCATGAAGACTGGGAGGAGGCAAAGGGAAGTAAAGGAAGTTAAATGGTAGGATGGAGTGGAAGAGGAGAGCAAAGAGAAGAGAAGTAGAGCCATCAACCCTTTTCCTCTGTCTGCTGAAAGGGGCAGAGTTAAGAGGCAGGTAATACAGGATAACATATGGACAATGCTTGAAATTTTCCTGTGCAGCACAAGTCCTATACAATCCTGCAGTATGGGGAGAGGAAGTTGAGAGCTACTCAAAAATTCTGCCTTAAAACATAGAACTTATTCTACATCTGTGGATCACAGTGAGTTCTGGGCAGCGTGAGGCTACAGCTCACAGCCACAAACTTATTTGTGTAAATGAAAAACCAACTTCAGGGGAAAAATGTCTCTCAGTGTGTACACTAACTGTACGAATCAAAACAAATTTACAGCATCTTTCTAACTTGTGGGGGCAGAAAATCCTAAAAATTTCTAGCAATTAAGAGATGGAAAATGAAAATAAATGTATAGTAGTAGTTATGTTCTTTTACAATGTATTAATATGAAAAACATCTGTAATACTCTGATTTTAGGAATACAAAAAAATTTTACGCATCTACTTACAATATAAGACTCTTTCTCCTATTTTTCTCATAAGGTCTCAATTCTTCTACATACTTGGCATATATGACTAAATATCAAAATGAGTGGTGCAGATACATGTATTATTGAAATGGAGGAAAGAGGCTAGAAGGATGACCCCAGGGGAAATGAAGGACCAGCACTTACCCCATGAGAGATGGGTAGGAACCCAGTAAGAGGAAAGAAGGGGATTCTTGGATGTGAAAACAGCAAGTGTTGCTGTTCTTAATGGTGTAGTTAAAGATAGTATTGTAAGGTTGGAGGCAGAGACAAGATGGTGGGTTAGAAGGATGTGACCTCACCTCTTCTTACGAAAACACCAAAATCACAACTGCCTGCTGATCAACTATTCACAAAAAAAAACCCACTGGAACCTACCAAAAAATACACAGTAAGTCCCCTACATATGAATGGTTTCCATTCCGAGAGTGCATTCGTAAGTCTAATTTGTCCATAAGTCCAACAAAGTTAGCCTAGGTACACAACTAACACAATCAGCTATATAGTACTGTACTGTAATAGTTTTATAATACTTTGCACACAAATAATACATAAGAAAACAAACACAAAAAATAAAAGCCTACAGTATAGAACCTTGAAAAGTACAGTAGTACCAGCTCTATCACAGCTGTTTTTACACTTGCTTCCAGACATCCTGGTCTTGAAATAAAGATACTGTACAGTACTGTATTCTATACAGTACTGTAAAGTACACAAAAGCACAACCACTTGTAGGGGATGCACACACGACAACGTACACCAGACACATGAACTAACTTACATGATTGATTGGGCATGTGAATGCACATTTGCATCTTTGAAAGTTCGCAACTTGAAGGTTCATATGTAGGGGACTTACTGTATCCTACATCCAAAGACAAAGAAGAAGCCAGAATGAGATGGCAGGAGGAGCGCAATCGCAATGAAATCAAATCACACACACACTGGGTAGGTGACCCACAAACTGGAAAATAATTATACCACAGAAGTTCTCCCACAGGAGTGAAAGTTCTGAGCCTGACACTGGCTCCCCAGCCTGGGGGTCTGGCAATGCAAAGAGGATCCCCAGAGAAACTGGCTTTAAAGGCCAGTGGGGTTTGACTGCAGGAATTCTACAGGACTGGGGAAAACAGAAAATCTGCTCTTGGACGTGCACACAAGATCTCATGTGCACCAGGACCTAGGGAAAAAAGCAGTGACCTCATAAAAGCCTGGGCCAGACCTACCTGCTGGTAACTGGAGGGGTCTCCTGCAGAGGTAGGGGTGACTGTGGTTCACAGTGGGGACAAACACTGGAGGTGGTGGTTCTGAAGAGTACTGATTGGCATGAGCCCTCCTGGACACTGCCTTTATCTCACCAAGACCTGGCCCCACCCAACAGCCTGTAGGCTCCAGTGCTGGGACACCTCAGGCCAAACAACCAACAGGGCAGAAACACAGCCCCAGCCATCAACAGACAGGCTGCATAAAGTCTTCCTGAGTAACTGCCCACTAAACACACCCCCTGACACAGCACTGCCCACCAGAGGGATAAGACACACCTCCACCCACCAGTGGGCAGGAACCAGTCCCTCCCATCAGGAAGCCTGCACAAGCCTCTTAGGTCTCATCCACCAGGGGGCAGACAGCAGAAGAAGAACTACAATCCTGCAGCCTGCAGAATGGAAACCACAATCAATCACAAAAAGTTAGACAAAATGAGACAGCAGAGGAATATGTCCCAGATGAAGGAACAAGATAAAATCCCAGCAGAACTAAATGAAGTGGAGATAGGCAATTACTCTGAAAAAGAATTCAGAGTAATGATAGTAAAGATGATCTAAGATCTTGGAAAGAGTGGAGGCATATATTGTGAAGATACAAGAAATGTTTAACAAAGACCTGGAAGAACTAAAGAACAAGCAGAGATGAACAATACAATAACTGAAATAAAAAATACACTAGAAGGGATCAATAGCAGAATAAGTGAGGCAGAAGAACGGATGAGTGACCTGGAAGACAGAATGGTGGAAATCACTGCCATGGAACACAATAAAGAAAAAAGAATGAAAAGAAATGAAGACAGTCTAAGAGACCTCTGGGACAACATTAAATGCACCAACATTTGCATTATAGGGGTCCTAGAAGGATAAAAGAGAGAGAAAGGACCTGAGAAAATATTTGAGGAGATAAATAGCTGAAAACTTCCCTAACATGGGAAAAGAAACAGTCACCCAAGTCCAGGAAGCACAGAGAGTCCCAGGCAGGATAAACCCAAGGAGGAACACACCAAGACACATAGTAATCAAACTGACAAAAATTAAACACAAAGAAAAAATATTAAAAGCAAGAAGAGAGAAGAAACAACATACAAGGAAACTCTCAGCTAATTTCTCAGCAGAAACTCTGCAGGCCAGAAGGGAGGGGCACAATATATTTAAAGTGATGAAAGGGAAGAACCTACAACTAAGAACACTCTACCCAGCAAGGCTGCCATTCATATTCAGAGAAATCAGAAGCTTTACAGACAAGCAAAAGTTAAGAGAATTCAGCACCACCAAACCAGCTTTGCAAAAAATGCAAAAGGAACTTCTCTAGGCTGAAAAGAAAAGGCCACAACTAGAAACAAGAAAATTATGAATGGAAAAGCTCACTGGTAAAGGCAAACATAAAGGTAGGAAATCACCTACACCCAAAGAGGATATCAAAACGAGCAATGGTGAGAAGAGGAGAGTACAAATGCAGGATATTGGAAATGCATTTGAAATTAAAAGACCAGCAACTTAAAACAATCTTGTTTATATATAGACTGCTATATGAAAACCTCATGGTAACCGCAAACTGAAAATCTGCAATAGATACACACACAAAAAAGAAAGAGGAATCCAAGAGAACAGAAGAGGAAGAGAAGACAAAAGACCCTCAAAAACAAAGCCAAAAGAGTTTTTAAAACAGCAATAAGAACATACATATCGATAATTACCTTAAGTGTAAATGGATTAAATTCTCCAACTGAAAGATGTAAACTGGCTGAATGGCTAGAAAAACAAGACCCGTATATACGCTGTCCACAAGACACCCATTTCATATCTAGGGACACATACAGACTGAAAATGAGGGGTTGGAAAAGGTATTCCATGCAAATGGAAATCAAAAGAAAGCTGGTAGTAATACTCATTTCAGACAAGATACACTTTAAAATAAAGACTGTTACAAGAGACAAAGACAAAGGAGGACACTACATAATGATCAAGGGATCAATCAAAGAAGATATAACAGTTGTAAATATATATGCACCCAACATAGGAGCACCTCAGTATATAAGGCAAATACTTACAGCCATAAAAGGAGAAATTGACAGTAACACAATACTAGTGGGGGACTTTAACACCCCATTTTCATCAATGGAGAGATAATCCAGACAGGAAATCAGTAAGAAAACATAGGTCTTAAATGACACATTAGACCAGATGGACTTAATTGATAGTTACAAAGCATTTCATCTGAAAGCAACGGAATACACATTCTTCTCAAGTGCACATGGAACATTCTCCAGGATAGATCACATGCTGGGCCACAAAGTGAGCCTTAGTAAATTTAAGAAAATTGAAATCATGTAAAACATCTTTTCCAACCACAACACTATGAGATTAGAAATCAACTAAAAGAATGTGGAGGCTAAACAATATGCTACTAGGGACTTTCCTGGTAGTCCAGTGGCTAAGGCTCTGCACTCCCAATGCAGGGGGCCCGGGTTCAATCCCTGGTCAGGGAACTAGATCCCACATGGTGCAACTAAAGATCCTGCATGCCACAACTAAAAGATCCCGCAAGTAGCAACAAAGATCCCATGTGCCACAACTAAGACGCGGCACACCCAAATAAATATTTAACAATATGCTACTGAAAAACCTATGGATCATTGAAGAAATCAAAGAGAAAATCAAAAAATACCTAGAGACGAATGAAAATGAAAACACGACAGTCCAACACCTACGGGATGCAGCAAAAGCACTTCTACGAGGGAAGTTTATAGCAATACAGTCTTAACCTCAGGAAAGAAGAAAAATCTCAAGTAAACAACCTAACCTTACACCTAACGCAACTAGAGAAAGATGAACAAACAAAGCCCAAAGTTAGTAGAAGGAAAGAAATCAAAAAGATCAGAGCAGAAATTAATGAAACAGAGATGAAGAAACAATAGAAAAGATCAATGAAACTAAAAGCTGGTTCTTTGAAAAGATAAACAAAATTGATAAACCTTTAGCCAGACTCATCAAGAAAAAAAAGGGAGAGGGCTCAAATCAATAAAATTAGAAACGAAAATGGAGAAGTTACAACTGACACCACAGAAATACAAAGTATCCTAAGAGACCGCTACAAGCAACTGTATGCCAATAAAATGGACAACCTAGAAGAAACAGACAAATTCTTAGAAAGGTACAATCTCTAAAGACAGAACCAGGAAGAAACAGAAAATATGAACAGACCAATCACAAGTACTGAAATTGAAACTGATTAAAAAAACCCCAACAAACAAAAGTTCAGGACCAAATGGCTTCACAGGCAAATTCTAGCAAACATTTAGAGAAGAGTTAACACCTATTCTGAAACTGTTAGAAAAAAACTGCAGAGGAAGGAACACTCCCAAACTCATTCTATGAGGCCACCATCACCCTGGTACCAAAACCAGACAAACAGACCTCCAAAAAAGAAAATTACACGCCAATATCACTGATGAACTTAGATGTAAACATCCTTAACAAAATACTAGCAAACCAAATCCAACAATACATTAAAAGGATCATACACCATGATCAAGTGGGATTTATCCCAGGGATGCAAGGATTTTTCAATATCTGCAAATCAATCAGTGTGATACACCATATTAACAAACTGAAGAATAAAAATCATATAATCATCTCAATAGATTTGCATAAAAATCTTTGGACAAAATTCAAAACCCATTTATGATTTAAAAAAAAGAACTCTCCAGGAATTGGGCATAGAGGGAACATACCTCAACATAATAAAGCCCATATATGATGAACCTACAGCTAACATCATATTCAATGGTGAAAAGCTGAAAGCATTTCCTCTAAGATTAGGAACCAAACAAGAATGTCCACTCTCGCCACTTCTATTCAATATAGTTGTGGAAGTCCTAGCCATAACAATCAGAGAAAAAAAAGAAAGAAAAGGAATCCAAATTGGAAAAGAAGTAAAACTGTCACTGTTTGCAGATGACATGATGCTATACATAGAAAATCCTAAAGATGCTTCCAGAAAACTACTAGAGCACATCAGTGAATCTGTTAATGTTGCAGGATACAAAATTAATACACAGAAATCTGTTGCATTTCTATACATCAACAACAAAAGATCAGAAAGAGAAATAAAAGAAACAATCCCATTTATCATCGCATCAAAAAGAATAATACACCCAGGAATAAACCTACCTAAAGAGGCAAAAGAACTGTACTCCAAAAACTAAAAGACACTGATGAACGAAATCGAAGATGACACACACAGATGGAAAGATATACCATGTTCTTGGATTGGAAGAATCAATATTGTCAAAATGACTGTACTACCCAAGGCAATCTACAGATTCATTGCAATCCCTATCAAATTACCAATGGCATTTTTCACAACTACAACAAAATATTTTAACATTTGTATGGAGACACAAAAGATCCCAAATAGACAAAGCAATCTTGAGAAAGAAAAACAGAGCTGGAGGAATCAAGTATAGTCTCACTTCAGACTATACTACAATGCTACAGTCATCAAAACAGTATAGTACTGGCACAAAAACAGAACTATAGATCAATGGAACAGGATAGAAAGCCCAGAAATAAACCCATGCACTGATGGTCAATTAATCTATGATAAAAGAGGCAAGGCTATACAATGGAGAAAAGACAGTCTCTTCAATAAATGGTACCTGGAAAACTGGACAGCTACATGTAAAAGAATGAAATTAGAACAGTCTTGAACACCATACACAAAAATAAATTCAAAATGGATTAAACACCTAAATGTAAGACTTGATACCTTAAAGCTCTTAAGGGAAACCATAGGCAGAACACTTTGACATAAATTGAAGCAACATCTTTTTCAATCCATCTCCTAGAGTAATGGAAGTAAAAATAAAAATAAACAAATGGGACCTAATTACACTCAAAAGCTCTTGCACAGCAAAGGAAAAACCATAAACAAAACGAAAAGACAACCCACAGAAGGGGAGAAAATATTTGCAAATGATGTGACCAACAGGGGATTAATCTCCAAAATCTACAAACACCTCATGCAGTTCTCTATCAAACAAACAAACAAACTACCCAATCAAAATATGGACAAAAGATCTAAATAGACATTTCTCCAAAGAGAAATGGAGAAATGTGCCCCTTGGCCACACACATGGCCAAGAGGCACATGAAAAGATGCTCAACATCACTAATTATTAGAGAAATGCAAATCAAAACTACAGTGAGATATCATCTCACACCAGTCAGAATGGCCATCATCAAAAAGTCTACAAATAGTAAATGCTGGAGAGGGTGTGGAGAAAAGTAACCCTCCTATACTGTTGGTGGGAATGTAAATTGGTACAGCCATTATGGAGAACAGTATGGAGGTTCCTTAAAAAACTAAAAACAGAGCTACCATATGATCCAGCGATCCCACTCCTGGGCATATATCTGGAGAAAACCATGGTTCAAAAGGATACATGCAGCCCAATGTTCACTGCAACGCTGTTTACAATAGCCAAGACATGGAAACAACTAAATGTCCGTCAATAGAGGAATGGATAAAGAAGATGTGGTACATATATACAATGTAATATTACTTAGCCATTAACAAGAATGAAATAATGCCATTTGCTGCAACATGGATAGACCTGGAGATTATCATACTAAGTGAAGTAAGTCAGACAGAAAAAGACAAATATTTTAATATGATCAATTGCTTATCAATATAAGCAATATGATATTGCTTATATGTGGAATCTAAAACAAAACACACAAATGAACTTATTTACAAAACAGAAACAGACAAACTTAGAAAACAAACTTATGGTTACCAAAGGGGAAAGGTGGGGGGGGAGGGACAAATTGGGAGTTTGGGATTGACATTGGGAGTTTGGGATTGATATATATACACTACTGTATTTAAAATAGACAACCAGCAAGGACTTACTCTATAGCACAGGGAACTCTGCTCAATATTCCACAATAACTTAAATGGGAAAAGAATTTGAAAAAGGATACATGTATATGTATAACTGAATCACTCTGCTGTACACCTGAAAGTAACACAACGTTGTTAATCAACTATACCCCAATATGAAATAAAAATTTTTTTTAAATCACTGAATTGTCCCCCTCACATGTTTGCAGGTAAGCTTCAGTAACCGTGTGATGGTGCTCTAGCAAGTCCCCTGGGGTCATAGAGAGGGGAGGCCACCTGCTGGCAGGAGACATACAGCTGCCAATCATGCAGAAACCAGAAAAGCAGAAACAGCAACTCCCCAGCAATGGAAAGAGCACAGGATTGGCTCCTTTTTAAGAGATGTCAGCACTGGGAGAAATATGGGCAGCTCTTTAGTTCAGGTCCACTCCAGATATTAGTCTAGCCAGGAACTGGCACTGATTTGCAGCTCCAAGTACAGCTCTGTATACAGTGATAAAAGAAGATCACAAGAAAGGGAGGGAGGCAGGCAGAGAGCCAGGCAGGAAGGAAGGTAGGCCGATAGATTTCTAAATTCTCTGCAGTTTCTTTTTTTTTTTAATTAAAATTCAACTAAAAGCTGGAACACACTTTGTATCTCTTAAAGGCTTAAAATAGCTATGGAGTTCAGAAAGAGCCAGAAGCTCTGGCAGTGAGGAAAGAGGCCTGGTCAAAGCAGAGGATTTTATTGAGAAGTGGAAAATAATGTTGGATAAATACTGTAGGCAGTCTTTAAAAAAATGCTATTGGCTTATCATAATGATTTTTTTTTCTTTCCTTTGTTTCCTTCCTGATTACTCAATTTTGTTTTATCCAAAGGAGAATCTAAACAAAAAAGTTAGTTTTGTTTGGTTTGACCTGGTTGACCAGCTCATTTGAGAAGATTAATAACAGCAAACAGGAAAGAACCAAGCAGAGAAATTCATTTCCACCCTCAACATTTCTTTTTTTTTTAATTAATTAATTAATTTATTTATTTTTGGCTGTGTTGGGTCTTCATTGCTGCAGGCGGGCTTTCTCTAGTTGCAGCGAGCGGGGGCTACTCTTTGTTGCAGTGTGCAGGCTTCTCATTGTGGTGGCTTCTCTTGTTGTGGAGCACAGGCTCTAGGCGCGCGGGCTTCAGTAGTTGTGGCTTGTGGGCTCAGTAGTTGTGGCTCACGGGCTTCAGTAGTTGTGGTACACAGGCTTAGTTGCTCCGTTGCATGTGGGATCTTCCCGGACCAGGGCTCAAACCCTGGTGTCCCAATGTCTCCTGCACTGGCAGGCAGATTCTTAACCACTGTGCCACCGTGGAAGCCCAACATTTCTTTTTATATTTTAACTTGAATAGATCTTTTCAGTGCTTTGGAAATTTTTGAGAATCCTTAATCTTTTATTTCATTTTGTAATTCATTTAAATTTTATAATTTATTGGACATTTCTTTGCTGAGAAATTTCTGCATTCCTATAACTAAAGGGAATGGGTTTTTCTTGGATCCGCAAAGAAATGCATTTTTGGTCTGAATTGAAACCATGCTTTATCTTTCAAACCCTTATCTCCTGGGTTCCTCCTAGCCATTTGCTGTGGCTCTCTTCTGACCAGGTCATTTGCGATGTAGAAAAGAAAACTCAGAGCTGCTCCCTAGGGCAGCTTCTAGGTACCTGGGCTTCAGCTCAATTCCAATGCCCATCTTGCATTTTCTTATAGATCTTGATGAGTGTGCAACTAAGCAGCACAACTGCCAGTTCCTGTGTGTTAACACCATTGGCAGCTTCACATGTAAATGTCCTCCTGGATTTACCCAACACCATACTGCCTGCATTGGTAAGTGGGAGGGGAAAAATCCTATATGGAGTGCAGCTATTCCTCTAAGGGATTGTTTTCGAGCCCTTCTGCTGTTGGAATAAGAAGATAAAACTCAAAAAAGTATGTGAGTACATGTATGTGTGTCTCTGCGTGTGTGCATGCGTGTATGTGAAAAGTTATTGGCCTTTTCTGAGCAAATCACCCTTCTTTCTTTCTTTTAAACAACACAAAGACAGCTTCGGGGAAGTTTCACCCTCTCCTTTCCCCCGCTGCTTCTTACAGATAACAATGAATGCACCTCTGACATCAACCTGTGTGGGTCTAAGGGCATCTGCCAGAATACTCCTGGAAGCTTCACCTGTGAATGCCAGCGGGGATTCTCACTTGATCAGAGCGGTGCCAGCTGTGAAGGTGAGTGGAGCCCTTAGCTTGATCCAGCTGGTCGGTCCTTGTGGAGGTGGCCTCTAAACACCTGCAGCATCATCCTCTATGAGACATCAGAACTGAGCACAGGGGAGATAGCCAGCTGAAGATGGGAAATGTTTTCTCTAGTTTGCACGGGTCCCGTATCTTAGAGATCCATCTTTTGTCTCATGCTTGACTGTGTCCATAACACATGCTTCTCCTGAATATAACAAGACTTTTTCTGCTCAGTTGTTAATTTAGTCTAATAGGGAATGACCCAGTCAAGAAAAATAGCTAGATTCCTGAATTTGACTAATTTTCTAGTCACTGGATCCAGAGTCTTAGAAGGATTCCCTCAATGTGGATTAAATATATGAGGAATAGCTCTTCTGCTAATATAGGATTAAATGTTTTACTTATATTTTTTAGGATTTTGTTTCTGTACTGACATTTTGGTTTCTAATTCTGGCACAAATAAGGAAATATAAATAATTTACACGGCTGTCTCATAGAGTGCTCATGTACCTTGCATTAGTTTCTTCATCATTTTTATTTGTGGACTTTACCAGGGATAGATGAATGTTTTTTTCCTTGGACTTATCAAAAGCTCCAGAGTAGATATTCTTGAAGTTTTGGGTGGTAGAATAATTTTTTAAGGATCAGATTTCTTACTAAGATTGCCTTTCACTTTCATATGCTTATAAATGTCGCTTCAGAGAACACCTCTGAGACAAGCATTGATGTGACTTAAAGGCGACTCTGCCTTCCTTTTCAGATGTGGACGAGTGCGAAGGAAACCATCGCTGCCAGCATGGCTGCCAGAACATCATCGGGGGCTACAGGTGCAGCTGCCCCCAGGGCTATCTCCAGCACTACCAATGGAACCAGTGTGTCGGCAAGTAGTTTTCCCTTGTTCACAAGATGAATTGCTATCAGCTCCTATGAGTCAGAAAACTGCTTTCTTTCTGAAAACTTTCAACTTGTCATTGAAGCAACAAATACTCATTTCAAATTGTCCGTACCTGTTGAATCCAGAAGGAAGTCACAGCCTTTGCAAAGTAGCAAACTAAGAAAAAAAGAATAATGATAAAGGGTATTTTGAGGGCGTTCGAAATGAAATGTCCCCAGAATTCCTTGACTCCCAATATCCCCTTGCTCTCCTGCTTCATTGCTAGTCATCAGCCCACACGGAGTTCTCTTCACCTTAGAGGCCAACAAAATCCTGCTTCTGACTGTAGCTTATCAGCCAGCGAGAGGCTGTTATGAGCAACTTTTGGCCAGAAGACGCAGAAGTGGTTCCATTGAGTGCTGTACATCTTTGGGGCAGAGTGCAAGCAGCAAACACAGAAAGTTTTTTTCAGGATTGCTAATTTGTTTTGAATAATAAGGGAGTCCCCTAGAATCTCCCATTAAATTGAAGCTGTCATTTTTGATTCCACAGTATCATAGGAAAATAACTCTTAATGCACATCAGAGTATCCCAACATTGTAAATTTAGAGGGACCCCAAGCCATCTAGCCCAAGCCCTTTGTTTTACTGATGAAGGCTTAGAAGCCCAGGAAGGAAAGGTAGTCTGTCCTTACCGGTTCTTTGGTAGCAGGACCAGGGCTAGAACCCAAGGCTCTTAACTTCATGTTTTAGGGCTGTCTTTCTAGTGTCACCTTCACTTGTTTGCTTGTTTTTTTCATTCAGCAAGTAGCACTGCAAGCTTTGTGCTCTGGTGACCTGTTTTAGCTGCCACTCTCTTGGCTACAGAGCCCTACTTAGCAAAAACAAAGAGCAACTGCCTTCTGGGTGGCTGCTCCACATTGCAACGCTTGACTTTACTCCAAATGAAGACACATTTGGTACATGTTCATTTATCAAACGTGTGTCTCTCTCATCTGGTTTGATTCTTTACAAGATGCAGTTTTGCAGAGGTGAGTAGTGTTGGCTAAAATGACCACAGTGCTAGAGTTTAGGCTGCACAGCTTGCTGATTAGCTGTCTGGTTTTAATAAAAAGCCCTTTGTCATCAGCTCAGGAAGGTCTTGGATTTTAATCACCAGTTTCTGACACTGTTCACAGAACTTCCAGCATGAGCTTTGTTGATTCAATACCCAGCATATGAGCCTATCTGCCCTTATTACGTAGGTCCCTTGAATGAAACTGGAGCTGTGGAGAAGAGTATAAAAGAGGTGAGGTCTGTCACTGCTGGGCCTTAACCCTCCTCTTCCTACACTCAGTCCAGAAATAGTAGAGATAGCCAGGTCATGCCCTCATTGCCTGGAGATTCTATTTTGGCCCCATGAAGATCATCTCCTGCCTGGGACTTGTAGAAGAATGAGTCTATTAGGAAGTGGGAAGAGATGGGAGGATGAAGATGGCAGAACAGGAGGACGTGGAGCTCACCTCCCCCCCACAAACACATCAAAAATACGTCTACATGTGGAGCAACTCACGGAAAACCAACTGGAAACTGGCAGAAGACTTCTTATTCGACCAAAGTGGCAGGAAAGATCTCCATGAAGCTGGGTAGGGTGGAAAAAATAAAATAAAAAAGAAGGCATTGGGATGCGACTGGAACCCCTGGGACGATCTGTAAAGGAGGGAAGGTCCACGTGGACGGCCCTCACCCTGAGGAGCTTCCTTGCCTGCTGGGAGGTCTGCTGGGACAGATGGAGGGAACTGGACTCTACTTGTGAGGAGTGCACACGTGCCGGCTTGCTAGCAGTCAGGGTGGAGAGAGACCAGCACTGACAGCTGCCAGCTTGCCACACTTCTCAGTCTGAAACTCAGTGTGGGGCTGGGCTGCCAGTATAAGCAGTGACTAAGTGCTGAATCTCAGGCAGGGGAGGGTCTGGCCACGGTGGATTTTGTCAGCACACACACCAGGTGGTGCCACAGAAACGCGTGACTTGGGTGGACAGGCCCTGGAAAGGAGTATGCAGAGGTTGTTTCCTGGCAAGAGCACTCATCTCCACCCATTCCACCCCACAGCTTGGAGCCGGATCTGGGGTGGGCAGATCCTCAGAGTGGCCTGTCACAGAGGCAGTCCAGGTTCCACACAGTAGCACAACCACCTCGATTCCTGCAGCCACAGCACCCTGGCCTCCAGCAGCAGCCCACTCCACACCACAGCCTAGCACTAGGTCTGGGATGAACACAACAGAAAGGGACACAGCCTTGGGCTGCTTCTCAGCAGAACCATGGACACCTGCATGGGTGGCAGTTAGGTTTGCTGTGACCACACGGGCCTTACTTGTTTCAGCAGTCACCTCCTCTGGGACAGAGCACACACTCAAGGGCAATGGAGCCTGACCACACCTGGCCCTCAGGGCTTCTACTCCAACAGCTGTGGAGCAGACACCACCCTGACAGGGCTGTGACAGCCACAGAGCAAAAAGGAGGCCCCATCCAACATCCAGTGCAGGCTATGGATGCACAACACCAATCACATCCTCTATCTAAGGAAGAATGGCCAGCACACTCTGAGGAAAGACATGGCTGGCATCCATACCATAAATAGCCTTCTCACCAAAGGGATGCTCCCACAGAAAACACCCCTTCAAGACCAGAGTAGATAACTTTCTCTGTCTCTATGAATTTAGGAGAAACAGTTAAGTAAAATGAAAAAGCATAGGAACTATTCCCAGTTAAAAGAATAAGAGAAACCCCCTGAAAAAACAGATAATGAAATAGACCTCACCAGTCTACTAAACCCAAGTTCAAAAAGGAGGTAAGAAAAATGCTAAAGAATTAATAAAGATTATCAATAGAAATGAAGATTAAACAATGAACTAGAAACTACAAAGAGGAACCAGTCAAAATTAGACAACTCAACGGCTGAGATAAAAACCAATCTAGAAGCAATGAATAGCACAGTAAATAACATAGAAGAACAAATAAGTGATCTGGAAGACAGAATAATGGAAATAACCCAATCACAACAGCAGACAGAAAGAAAAGTGAAAAAAATGAAAGCAACATATGGGGCCTATGAGATAATACAAAGTGTGCCAATCTACACATAACAGGGGTTCCAGAAGGAGAAGAGAGAGGGAAGGGGATCTAAAGTGTATTTGAAGAAATTATGGCTGAAAACTTTCCAAACCTAAAGAAGAAAACAGATATCCAGGTACAGGAAGCACAAAGGGTCCCAAACAAGATGAAACTAAACAGACCCACACTAAGACATATCATAATTAAAATGGCAGAAGTTAAAGAGAGGATTCTAAAGGTAGCAAGAGAAAGATTCAGCTTATTTCTCTGCAGAAACTTTGCAGGCCAGAGGGAGTGTCATGATATAATCAAAGTCTTGAAAGGGAAAAGCCTGCAACCTAAGATACTCTACACTTGGCAACATTATCATTTAGAATACAAGGAGAGAGAAAAAATTTCTCAGATAAACAAAAACTAAAAGAATTCAGCAATACTAAACCTACCTTAAAAGAAATATTGAGGGAATTCCCTGGTAGTCCAGTTATTGGACTCCACGCTTCCACTGCAGAGGGCATGAGTGTTATCCCTGGTCAGGGAACTAAGCTCCTGCATGCCATGTGGTGCAGCCAGCAAAAAAAAAAGAAAAAAAAAATATTGAAAGGTCTTCTCTAAATAGAAAAGCAAGAATCTATAGGAAAGGGATAATCCCAACAGGAAAGGCAAATATATGAAAGGATTGAAGATCACTTAAGCCAGTACATAGATTAAAAAACAATCAAAAAATTGTTGTAAAGGTGATTATATCTACAATTAATAGCAAAAGCAAACATGAAGATGTAAAATAGGACATCAAAATCACAAAATTTGGAGGAGGGGACTAAAAATTGTAGATTGTTTAGAATGTGTTTGAGCTTATATGACTATCAGTTTAAAGCAAGTAGATATAGTTAGGGGTCAACATACTTGAAAACCAGGGTAACCACAAATCAAAAACATAAAATAGATTCACAAAAACCAAAAAGAAGGAAACTCAAACATAATATTTAAAAAACCATCAAACCACAAAAGGAAAAACAAAAAAGAAGACATGAACAAAGAAGAACTACAAAATCAACTGGAGAACAAGGTTTAAAATGACAATAAGTACATACCTCTCAATAATTACTTTAAATGTCAATGGACTAAATGCTCTGATCAAAAGACACAGTGGCAGATTGGATAAAAAACAAGAACCTAGGGCTTCCCTGGTGGCGCAGTGGTTGAGAGTCCACCTGCCAATGCAGGGGACACAGGTTCGTGCCCCGGTCCGGGAAGATCCCACATGCCGCAGAGTGGCTGGGCCCGTGAGCCATGGCCACAGAGCCTGTGCGTCCAGAGCCTGTGCTCCACAATGGGAGAGGCCACAACAGTGAGAGGCCCACATACCACAAAAAAAAAACAAAACAAGAACCTATAATAAGCAGCCTACAAGACACTCACTTCAGGGAGAAAGACACACAGATTGAAAGTGAGGGGATGGAAAAAGATATTTCATGCAAATGGAAATGACAAGAAAACAGGGGTAGGAATACTCATATCAGGCAAAATAGACTTTAAAACAAAGTCCATAAAGAAAAAGGACATTATATAATGATAAAGGGATCACTACAAGAGGATATTACACCCAATAATACATGCACCCAATATAGGAGCACCTAAGTATATAAAACAAATACTAACAGACACAAAGGGAGAAATTGACAGGAATACAATGATAGTAGGAGACTTACACCCTACTGACACCAATGGACAGATCTTCCTCAGTGAGGCAGCAGAGGTCCTAAATGACACAACAGACCAGTTGGACTTAATTGATATCTACAGGACACTACATCCAAAATAAAAACACCAGAATACACCTTCTTTTCAAATGCACATGGAACATTCTCTAGGATAGACCACTTCCCAGGTTACAAAACAAGCATCAAGAACTTTAAGAGAATATAAATTATTTCAATCATCTTTTCTGACCACAATAGTATGAAATGAGAAATCAACCACAGAAAGAAAAATGGGGAAAAAAATGAACACATGGAGACTAAACAACATGCTACTAAAAAACCCAATGGGTTAACAATGAAATCAAAGAAGAAATCAGAAAATACCTCGAGACAAATAACAATGGAAACACAAACTTACACAATCTATGGGATGCAGCAAAAACAGTTTTAAGAGGGAAGTTCACAGCAATACAGGCCTTCCTCAAAAGCAAGAAAAATCTCAAACAACCTAACCTACCACCTAAAAGAATTAGAAAAACAACAAGCAAAACCTAAAGTCAGCAGAAGGAAATAAGAAAGATTAGAGAGGGAATAGAGATTTTTTAAAAACCCAGAAAAGATCAATAAAACCAAGAACCAGTTTTTTGAAAAGATAACCCAAATTGACAAACCACTAGCCAGGCTCACCAAGAAGAAAAGAGAGGACCCAAAGAAACAAAATAAGAAATGAAAGAGGAGAAATAACAACTGATACCACAGAAATACAAAAAATCATAAGAGAATACTATGAACAGTTATATGCCAACAAATTGGACAACGTAGAAGAAATGCACAAGTTTTTAGAAACATACAGCCTGCCAAAACTGAATCAAGAAGAAACAGATAATTTGAACAGACCAGATAATTTGAACAGACCAATCACTAGAAGTAAAATAGAATCTGTAATGAAAAAAACTCCCTGCAAACAAAAGTCCAGAGCCGGACTGCTTCACTGGGGAATTCTACCAAACATACAAAGAAGAACTTATACTAGCCTTCTCAAACTATTCCAAAAGATTTAAGAGGAGGTAACACTCCCAAAGTCATTATACGAAGCCACCATCATCCTGATACCAAAACCAGACAAAGACATTACACAAAAAGAAAATTACAGGCCAATATCTTTGATGAATATAGATGCAAAAATCCTCAATAAAATGTTAGCAAACTGAATCCAACAATACATAAAAAGGATCATACACCATGATCAAGCTGGATTCATTCCTAGGTCACAAAGGTGGCTCACATGCAAAATCAATGTGTTATACCACATCAACAAAGGGAAAGACAAAAACCACATGATCATCTCAACAGATGCAGAAGAAGCATTTGATAAAATTCGACATCCATTCATGATAAAAACTCTCATCAAAGTGGGTATAGAGGGAATATATCCCAACATTATAAAAGCCATTACGACAAACCAACAGCCAATATAATGTTAAATGGTGAAAAGCTGAAAGCCTTCCCACTAAAATCTGGAAAAAGACAAGGATGCCCACTCTCTCACCATTTCTATTCAACATAGTATTGGAAGTCCTAGCCACAGCAATCATAGAAGAAATAAAAGGTATCCAAATTGGAAGCAAAGAGGTAAAACTGTCACTATTTGTAGATGACGATACTCTATATGGAGAACCCTGAAGACTCCAGACAAAAACTGTTGGAACTAATAAATGAATTCAGCAAGGTAGCAGGATACAAGATTAATATATAGAAATCTGTTCCATTTCCTTACACCAACAATATAAGTAAAAAAAAAAAAAATCCTGTTTAAAATCACATCAATAAAATGAAATACCTAGGAATAAACTTTACCAAGGAAGTGAAAAACCTATATGCTGAAAACTATAAAACATTAATAAAGGATTAATAAAGGATGATTCAAAGAAATGGAAAGATATCTCATGCTCTTGGATTAGAAAAATTAATGTTGTTAAAATGGACATACTACCCAAAGCAATGTATAGATTTAATGTGATCCCTATCAAATTTCCTGTGACATTTTTCACAGAACTAGAAAAAAATCCCAAAATTTATATGGAACCACCGAAGACCCAGAATTTTCAAAGCAATTCCAAGGAAAAAGAACAAAGCTGCAGGCATAAACCTTCCAGAATTCAGACTATAATACAAAGCTGAAATAATCAAAACAGCATGGTACTGGCACAAAAACATACATATAGATCAGTGGAACAGATAGAGAGCCCAGAAATAAACCCACGCACCTACAGTCAATTAATCTGCAACAAAGGAAGCAAGAATATACAATGGAGAAAAGACAATCTCTTCAGCAAATGGTTCTGGGAAAACTGGACAGCCACATGTAAATCAGTGCAGTTAGAACACTCCGTCACACCATATACAAAAATAAACTCAAGATGGTTTAAAGACCTAAAATTTAAGACGTGACACCATGAAATTCCTAGAAGAGAACATAGGCAAAACATTCTTGGACATAAATCGTAGCAATATTTTCTTAGATCAGTCTCCCAAAGCAAACGAAATAAAAGCAAAAGTAAACAAATGGTATCTAATCAAACTTATAAGCTTTTGTACAGCAAAGGAAACCATCAACAAAATGAAAAGACAACTTATGGAATGGGAGAAAATATTTGCAAATGATGAAACCGACAAGGGGTTAATATCCAAAATACACAAACAGCTCATACAACTCAGTATCAAAAAAAACAAACAACCCAATCAAAAAGTGGACAGAAGACCTAAATAGTCATTTCTCCAAAGAAGACAAACAGATGACCAATCAGAACATGAAGAGAGGCTCAACATTGTTAATTATTAAAGAAATGCAAATCAATACCACTATGAGGTATCATCACCTTACACTGGTCAGAAAGTCTACTATCATCAAAAAGTCTCCATCTGGAGAATGTGTGGAGAAAAGGAACCCTCCTGCACTGTTGGTAGGAATGTAAATTGGTGTAGCCACTATGGAGAACAGTGTGGAGGTTATTTAATAAACTAAAAATAGAGCTACCATATGATCCAGCAATCCCACTCCTGGGTATATATCCCCAAAAGATGAAAACTCTAATTCGGAAAGATACATGCACCCCAGTGTTCATAACAGCACTATTTACAATAGCCAAAATGTGGAAACAACCCAAGTGCCCATCAACAGATGATTGGTTTAGGAAGATACACACACACACACACACACACACACACACACACACACACACACAATGGAATATTACTCAGCCATAAAAAATGAAATATTGCCATTTGCAGCAACATGGATGGACCTATATAATATATATAAGTGAATCACTTTGCTGTACACGTGAAACTAACACTATTGGAAATCAACTAAATTTCAGTTCTTAAAAAGTGGGAAGAGGTTTGGGGGTTTTGATGCCCAGAAGATACCAGTTCAAACTGGTCTCATAATTCTTGGGAATTATACTTACCCAGAATGAGCACTGTATTGCCTTGGGCCAGAATGGCTTCCCCAGAGCCATGCAGAGCAGATTTCTTGGACCAGCCCTCCCTGGATCCTTGCTCCTAGGCAGCCAGAAGTTCACTCTTGGAAGATGGATGGGTTTATAGGGTAAAGGGCCACGGATATCATTGCTTTCTAGAAAATATCAAACTTGCAGCTTGAAGTTGGAGCTGACCCATCATGACCTATAGGAAATTAGTAAAGGAAAGGCTGTTCTACATTTGGAGTTCTCCCAGTGGCTCTCCCTTAACACCACAGCTAAGACACACTATGCGAGCCTGATGCTGGAAACTTTGAGTTTAGAGGACAGAGTAAGTAGGTTTCCATCTGCTTTTAAGGAGTGTCTTTCAGAGACTCTAATGCTATTTCATTCAAATTAGAATTGTCTCTTTTTATGAAAAGAGCAAAACCCTCACCAATTTAAGTAACAACTGAAAGAATAAAAACAAAGATTTGGGCGTGTAGAAAAATTCCTTTTGGAGCCATTTGCTCCAGGGTGCACACACAGGATGAAAAAGGTCAGGAAAAGTGCAAAACATGTTAAACAAATCATGGTATTTGTATATTGATAGAAAGGGTGAGTGCACAAACAGATTGTTTTCAAGCTGTAAACATTGAACATTTGCCAATTTCTTATCTTAATCCGTGCTCCACTCTACCCCATCTCTCCAACCCAGATAAGCAAGTTTAATTTAAACTTATTAGATTCTCAGGGAGGAAAAAATGTAAAATAAAGTAGAAAAGAATGTGAAAAGGGGACAGGGAGAGTTCTTGACAGGAAAAGATACTCCAAGTTAAAAAGAGAGATACTCAAATTTAGAAAGAACCTTAGCAATGATCTAGTCTGATCTGTTTCCTAACATATCAATCCCTCTCCAACCTAGAAAGGTACTCACCTTCTCCCAAGATAGCCCAATCTATGCATAGAAAACTTTAATTTTTAGAAATATCTTTTTCATAAAGGATGAAGCTCTTCTCCCGCTAACTCCTAACCACTGGTCCTATCTCTGCTCCTTGGAACAAAACAGAATAAATCTAAGCTCTGTATTAACAGGTCTTCCCCACATATACCCATGCCTTACCTTAGAGGTTTTATCAGCCAGAGTCCCAGCAGGTAACAGACGGCTGAGCCCAACCAAAAGCTCAGGATACAGGAGAGGAGCTTGTGGATGCTCCATTCCGATCAGCCTTGTAGAGCTGAGGGCAGGTGAGAAGCCTGGAGGTGGATAAGCAAGGCAAGGAGAAGACATTCAGCCCAGAGATATTCCCTTCACCAAAGCAACTACCCTCGGTTCTTCATTCATCCTGGATGCCCATGGTCTCCATTAGTTTCTATCACACAGCTCACCTCTAATTTAAAACAAGGGAAAAAAGAACACAGATGATGGCATATTGAATCATTTTGTTTTAGGAACCTTAGAACCTAAGTGACCTTGGGTGGGTACTTGAGAGTCCTTGGATATAAAGGATCTCAAACAGATGCATAGCTAGGCACTGAGCCATAGCAGGCAGCTCTACCAATAGCTTTCTTACTGTATATCTACTCCTTCTTCTCTCTGTAACTACATACAGGCAAGAAGTGGTGGCGGGGGGGGGGCAGGTCGAGAAAGGAAGGGGGAGGAAGAGAAGGAAGAGAGGAAGGAAGGGTGGAAGGCAATCTGAATTGTGTGTGTGTGTGTATGTATATATATGCAAGTATCCTGCCCTCACCGTTTTTACCCACCTGTTCTCCTAATTAAAAAAAAAAAAAAGATATTTTCTTAGAAACAATTTTGTTCTTGAAAAATGAATCTACCTCAGCAAATGAAAAAGTGAAAGAGAAAGGACCAGTTTAAGTGGGTGAGTCTTTTGAGAGACACTGTGATATAAAGGAAAGCATGTGATTTTTGTAGTCAGACAGACCTGGGTGTGCATCTCTGCCCTGCGGCTGCTGCTGGGAGATCTTGGTGGGGCTTTCTGAGTCTTGCTTTCTTCACCTGGAAAATAGGGATTTTAATACCTACCTCTGTGACTGTTAGGCAGGTTAAGTAAATGGAGTGAAGTACCTAGTATCCCAACTGTCATACAGTAGGCATCTAATAAGTGTTAGTTGCCTTTCTCCTCCTCTCTTCCATTGGAAGTAGGTATTTGCTAAGTGAGGAGAAGGTCAATCACATGCATTCACATGAACATATGCCTGAAAATGGGCTCTAGCAGTTAAGAAATGTCTTACCAGCAAACCTCCGTGCTGCCCTACAAAGGCAGGTCTACAAAAATATATTGGAGATTTCAAAGAAGTATACATCAGACATGATGAGAAACTTGAGGGGTTTCTTCCCTTTGAATTGATTTGTTAAAGTTAGATTTCTTTTTCCTACTTATTGCCATCAGACTTGGCCGGTCCCTATCTGTAGCTAGTTCTGCAGCATCTGTGTCTCTTGTAGGTTTTCCCCAATTATTGCCTGTGAAGTCTGCACTGAATCTGTTCCAGCCATACTTAGCTTTAGACATGGCCCAGACTCTGGGCAGGAGGTGGTTTGGATAAAGGGGCCCATTCAGAGATGGGAGCAGACATACCAGAAGACACTACTCATCCCCAGGGCAAGTACCTGGAGGCTTTTATGGACTTTTGAAAAGGAAGTCCTAGTGGGCCGACACTTCCTGCAGGATGTCAGCCCTTGCCAGCCCTACTCATCCTGAAAAAGGAAGACTGAGAAAGCAGGAGATAATCATCCTATTAGTGGGCACTTGTGAAGCAAAGGTGCAAAGAACTGATTCCTGCCCTCCCACCCTGAACCCTGAACCTTAGCCATGAACCATCCCCACGTTCTACACGGGATGCTCCCGTAGAGCAGAACATACAAGTATTGGCTTCAGATGAGAACTGGAGTCTGCTGGTCCTCAGAATGCCACTCCCTAATGTATTCTGCCTGGTGCACTTGACCTCAGAAACCACGTTCGCTCACCATATGGCAAGAGACCACACCTGTTTCCACATCTTTCTCTCTTGTTCCCTTTCCCACCGCAGCCACCTCTGCCTGTGTTACCTTCCCAAGAGCCTAGGGGAGGGCCAGCTGGCCGGCAGCAAGTGGCCTGATCCAGACACCTCCATAGCAATCTCTGGCTGGTATCACATATGCAGTGTCTTCTGGTTTTTTCTCCAGATGAAAATGAATGCCTCAGCGCTCACATTTGCGGAGGAGCCTCCTGCCACAACACGCTGGGGAGCTACAAGTGCATGTGTCCTGCTGGCTTCCAGTACGAACAGTTCAGTGGTGGGTGCCAAGACATCAACGAATGTGGCTCTTCTCAGGCCCCCTGCAGTTACGGCTGTTCCAATACCGAGGGCGGCTATCTCTGTGCCTGTCCACCTGGCTACTTCCGAATAGGCCAAGGGTAAGCACTGCTAGCCATGGTCGTGGTTGGAGGCTTTCTCATTCATAACATAATTAAGTATATTTAATTCAAAATGACCTGTCCTAGTAGAGTAGAACCATACTTTTTATGATTCTTGAGTTAAATCCAATTAGTGCTGCAAAGGTTTTAGGTTATTTTATTTGAAAGGGGACATCTAGGTTTCTGGAAATTCATAGAATGTCAAACAAAATAATGAAATGACATTGTAAATACCTCGCTCTATGGCTTACCTGTCTCATTCTCTTGATCTTCACATCTTGTTGGAAAGCGATTCATCTCTCAGGAAATACAGGGGCTGCGACCCGTGACAGAACTGGACTCAGGCTGCCCTTTGCTGATGCAGCCTTCTCCTGGGGCAAGCAGGATTCTGTCTCGACTTAAAACGCCTTCTCATCTAGCTCCTGTTAGGATAAACCAAAAAGATACCTTTTGTGGAGTCCTTTACAGTTTTAAAGTGTATTTTACATTTCAGACTTAAATTTACATTCAAAATTGCCAAAATAGCATTACATATAAGAGTTAAGAGAATTACTGTATTTTCCAGGTAGAATACTTCACCACATTGTATGTGTGAGAGCTGGGGCAGGAAAGATGCGTTTTTATTCTACTCAGTAATTTAAGAGTTAGTGTTAAGTTTTCAAAGTTTAGGTCTTCTTCCCCACTGAATTCATCTGGACTTGGTTGTCTTGGTTCTGGCTACTCTGTGAAGGAGCTCAAATTTTAACTTTCTAATTAGGAACACAGACATTAAATATACATACACATATATATATATATACACACCAACACACACACTTATATATACTCCCCCACACACAAAGTCACATATTCCACAACACACACTTACATGTATATATCAAATTGTTAATTTTGTGTTCTTTGATTTCTTGACACACAAACATCAAGTGATTCATTCTGGGGTGTGTAGAAGGTAAAAGAATGTTTCATGGGAAGCACACAGAATGCCAGCAATAGGACTCAAATTTCCAGATGTTTGTGTCTGGCTCTCAGTAGACTCATTCTTTATAAGTTTAATGCCAGAACCATTTTCCCAGCAAAAACTGTGACACTCCAAACTGGCTTCTGGCCAGTGGGACTTTATAGTCACACTTCTTGTAAGTGGTGTTCCAGGGATATGAAAATACTGGAAGGGAGTTCTGAGAAAGGAGCCAAAAGCCTGTGAATTTGGGGTTTGCCTTCCAATAATTTAATCGTTATGTGAATGCACACACATACAGGATGAGCATTTATCATTTCATCCATTTTATTGTTTCTACACATTTCATGGTGCAAGATTAAAGGACAAGGAAATGTGTCGGGCTCAGCAGGATTACAGAAAATATTAGAAACCTGGAAATTGCTGCAAAATACAAAGTGTTCTTCTTATTGGCATTATATTTTGAATCTTAAAGGCATAAAGGAAAATGAGTTATAAAGAATAGATCAACTAATACAGAAAGAGAAAACAGTATTTGTTCTACATTATGGACCCAGTAATGGACCCAGTAGTAGAGATCTACCCATTTATAACAGTTTGGGCTCCTCCGTGAGTCACTAGAGTGGACCCTACCCCAATGTAAAGATTCTTTTAGGATCATTCAAATATTTCAACACATTTTGAAAGAGGAGCCTGGTAAATACATTCCAAGTGGCCTATGAAATAGTAAGCAGAATAACAAAACAAGGTACTTGTGAAACATGCAAGCCTCCCTCCATAACTTGGCTTTAAAAACTGAAAGGCAAAGAAAAACAGCTGAACTAGTTTTCTCTTGGGCATGGGTTTGTTTATCCAGCCTCACATGAGTCAGAGCCAGTGGACCTAGTGGTTTTGAATGATTTGAAGCAATTTCCCACAGTTGGGCAAGCTTTGATACATGTATTTTATACATTGCATATCCTCACAATTTATATCTAAATCAACCTCAGTTGTCACCTAGAGCTTTCTTCTTATTTCCAGGAGGAGCTTCAGCCAAAGTGAGAGGTCTCATAAGTGAGAGGATAAGTGAGAGGAGAGACTGCTCAGAAGCTGGAGTGGTGAAGGCTGGTGACAGTGGTGGTGGTGGAAGTGGAGGTGGCAGTGATAGTATCAGTTAAGCAGCAAGAGGGCAAGGAACTGAAGTGATGTCTCATCCCTTTCTCACTCATGTGGAGCCTGTTTCATAAAAAGAAGGCATTTTTATTGAACCTCCTGAGTCACATGGTCTCCCTCATCCTCTGTTCTTCTCTTGTTTCCACTCCCCGTTTCCTCCCCAGCAGTACAGCAGAACACCTGCCACATTGCATTTGGGAAGTGAAGGGACAAATAAATATGCAAAACGGGGCCTTGAGAGACAGTAAAAAGAAATCAAGTCAACCCAGGGAACTGAGGATTTGAGGCCAAACACCGAGGGCTTCAGTGTTGTTCTCAGAACCGCCGATCATCCAGTGGACAAATAATCAAGGACTGAATGTTACTAGGGAGGGGTCCAGGCTTCACCAGAACTCTCCCTCCTCCATCTCCCAATTCTAACGAAAAACATCTGTTTCCCTTCTACCGTAGGCACTGTGTTTCTGGAATGGGCATGGGCCGAGGAAACCCAGAGCTACCTGCCAGTGGTGAAATGGATGACAATTCCCTCTCCCCAGAGGCGTGTTATGAGTGTAAGATCAACGGCTACCCCAAACGGGGCAGGAAGCGGAGAAGCGCAAATGAAACAGATGCCTCCAACATTGAGGTAGGTCAGAAGGTGGTTTCTCCTGATGTCTCCTATTGCAGAAAGGTCCTCCAGATTCCTATGGTTTCCTCCAAGGATGCCCCAAAGTGGGAAAAATCTCCCTGAGGAGAAAATCCAGACATTCCCTGAGCTCTAGGCTGTATTTTACAAGGGTCTGTGGGGCTCTCTGGAGTTTCTTGCTGCTTTTAGGGAGTGGCCGTTCGAAGGTTTTCACATACTTGCTCATTTCCTCTGTCTCGCCGAAAAGAAAGTCAAACACCCACCCAAAGTCTGCTGAAAGGACAAGGTCTGAGATCCAGGACAGCAAGTGGGCAGAATAGTGAAGTGACATAGTTCTCCCTACACAGGGATGACAAGTTCTGAAAGCTAGAGACTCCTCTACTGAAAACAGCCATGTGGAGTGTGAGGGAACTTGGATTCTAGACAAAAACAACATGGAGCTCAAGCAGCCTGGTTTTCTTTGCCTACGGCTGCTGCAGCCTTTCTGTCAACTCAGAAATGCAGATACTCACCCAGACCTCTGGCTGCAGGCCCGGAGAATCCAGCACATGTGGTCCCAGAGAGGCAAGCAAGAAGCCAGTGAAAAGCATTGAATATTAGCAGATCATCAGAGCCAGGAAGTAGGTTCATAGGTGTGTCTTTCGGTGGGGATGGTTTTGCGTCACTGAATAAAATTGAAATAAACTGGTTCTTTCTTAGCATCAGTGGTGCAACGCATCTGCTGTGGTTCGGGAAATGATGGACTTCAGGATATGGGGAGGGGTAAGGGTAAGCTGTGACAAAGTGAGAGAGTGGCATGGACATATATACACTACCAAACGTAAAATAGATAGCTAGTGGGAAGCAGCCGCATAGCACAGGGAGATCAGCTCGGCGGTTTGTGACCACCTGGAGGGGTGGGATAGGGAGTGTGGGAGGGAGGGAGACGCAAGAGGGAAGAGATATGGGAACATACGTATATGTATAACTGATTCACTTTGTTATAAAGCAGAAACTAACACACCATTGTAAAGCAATTATACTCCAATAAAGATGTTAAAAAAAAAAAAAAAGCAAGCAGATCATGTGCAGATATCCAGGAAGAAAAAAAAAAAACAAAACTCGAGTATGCATCTGAATCATCTGGAAGGCTTGTTAAAATGGATTTCTGGGGCTTCCCTGGTGGCGCAGTGGTTGGGAGTCCGCCTGCCGATGAAGGGGACATGGGTTCGTGTCCCGATCCAGGAAGATCCCACATAACGCGGAGCGGCTGGGCCCGTGAGCCATGGCAGCTGAGCCTGCGCGTCCGGAGCCTGTGCTCCGCAACGGCAGAGGCCCCAACAGTGAGAGGCCCGCGTACCGCAAAAAAAAACAAACAAACAAAAGAAAAGAAAACAAACGGATTTCTGGAAAACATCCGAAGGGTTTCTGATTCACTAGGTCTCAGGTGACACCAAGAGCTTGCATTTCTAACAGATGCCCAGGTGATACTGATGCTGTTGGTAGGGGACCATACTTTGAGACCCACTGCAATAGAAGACCGCCAAATACAAGTGGTTTCAACTTTCTCCTTGACATGTTTATTTTTTAATATTATAAAAATGTGCCAATTTAACATTGGCGGTTTAAGCAGTATTTTACGAATACTCACTTTCAATACAGTATATACCTCATGAGAAGAAAGTTGGGTTACTGTGAGATTTGAGTCACTTTTTCTTTAGTAAGTGGCATATTTACCTTTTATTTAACACATTGCCATATGTCTTTCCAGGATCAGCCTGAGATAGAAGCCAACGTGAGTCTTGCAAGCTGGGATGTTGAGAAGACAGCCGTGTTTGCTTTCAATATTTCCCACATCAATAACAAGGTCCGAATCCTAGAACTCCTTCCAGCCCTTACGACTCTGACGAATCACAACAGATACTTGATTGAATCTGGAAATGAAAACGGCTTCTTTAAAATCAACCAAAAGGAAGGGATCAGCTACCTCCACTTCACAAAGAAGAAGCCAGTGGTTGGAACCTATTCATTACAAATCAGTAGTAGTCCACTTTATAAAAAGAAAGAACTTAATCAGCTAGAAGATAAATATGACAAAGACTACCTCAGTGGTGAACTGGGTGATAATCTGAAGATGAAAATTCAGATTTTGCTTCATTAATTCACCATCCAGAGACCAAATAATTAAAAAACAAAGATAGATAGGTAGAACTGAATTTTTCCCCCAGTCAGAATCTTCATATTATAGGTACAGTCTTTCACCACGTAAATTGCTATAAATAAGCACTATTCTTGTATTACAAAAGCAAGGTACAGGTGACTACCCTAGTTCAAAACAACCACTTTCTCAGGCTTCTCATGTATGTAGCTAAGCTACCTTGTCATATGTGTTCATTTTTGAAAACTGGGACATGTATTTCCACTGGGGGTTGGCCATTCATGCTGACGTGCCATCCTTCTAGCAGACGTACAGGAATGTGCTTTCAATTTATGGACTGTTCTATTTTTTCAAATTGTAAAACTTTGCTTCTCCAAATACAAGTATTAGGTTGGCCATTTATAATATCTATTTGGTGCTAGTAAATTCTCAAACTAGATTTATAAATACACTGTAATATTTACACAACTTAGAAACCAAATTACAAGTATTCAGTTCAAATACTTCATTAATTTCAATCAACCAAAGTTAGTTCAGTAGCTTATCTCAGTTATGAGTATAATACATTACATGTAAATTAAGTGTGTGTATACTGTAATCGTGCTATTTTTTATCATTGAAACATTTATAAACTAGAATAATAATGCCCTTAATGTGAGGGTTTGTAATGGTGCTTATTAAGACCAAAGACTTGTTAAATGTATACACCAAGTGGTAATGAAATTTCTGTGACTGGCCCACACATGCATGGAGGTCTGGGAGGACCAGGAAACAGCCTCAGCAGCCAGAGGATCACCAGTGCATCCTTCATCACACCTGTGCAATATGCCAAGATTACCCTCGGCCATTCCTGTCAAAAAGGGGTCCATGTCATAAATGACACAATAAAACAGTCTCTTTTTTAGTGTACCCCTTGGCTTTGTGTTCTTGCATGGATGTGGGATTGGAGGGGCCATTCTGGAGACTAAATAAAGTCTCCTGAAATTAAACTATCCTGGATCTGTGAGTTACAGCATCTAAAGGTGCCAAATATATAACCACTAGAAGAAAATTTAACATATTTGAGTCAGTCCTTTGTTTTATTCATTCAAGACAGCGGAGTTATTTCTCACCAGCAAGATATGTAAGACTGGAGCATTATTTCTACAACGTGACCTAATTAATCCTGTGACTTTTAAACTACTAGATTTCAGTACTTAAAAACATCAAGTTCATTGTCTTAGAGCACATGCGTTCCATTATAAAAATTTATCATGCCCCCTCCCCTCAAATATACACAGCGCTGGCAAGCTGAGGCGTTCCATCCTTTTTTTCTCCCCTAAACATCTGTTAGTCAGTGCTAGCCTAATTACAAAGGGATAATCCCAAATTGAATCCAATTGAATGCTACAACTCTTGTTTTCTGAATGTCATAATTTGAAAATGCTGTTTTATTTTAAGAGCAATATTGAATATTTAACCGTTAAGCTTGTTCAATTGATAATGAATTTTAAAAAGCCCTTAGGGCATTTAAGGCTAGTGAAAATAAAAGTGAAATGAGGTTGCCGCATGGAGAAGAAACCATACAGTACACAGAATAGTCCTCTCAAAAATCTTCAGAGGGCTTCCCTGGTGGCGCAGTGGTTGAGAGTCCGCCTGCCAATGCAGGGGACACGGGTTCGTGCCCCGGTCCGGGAAGATCCCACATGCCGCAGAGCGGCTAGGCCCGTGAGCCATGGCCGCTGAGCCTGCGCGTCTGGAGCCTGTGCTCCGCAACGGGAGAGGCCACAACGGTGAGAGGCCCACGTACAGAAAAAAAATCTTCAGAAAACTAGGCTAATGAAGATGGAGTAGGTATATTCTAGAAGACAAAACCAGGGTCAGTTGGTGTAAAGCTCAGTTTAGCACTTAACCTTCCTAATTGTCAAGCTACCCATTGAGAGAATGTGTTTCCTTGCAATGTGGTGAGCTCCCTTGTCACTAGAGTGTTTCAGTCTAGGCAGCCAGTGGACAAGGATGCTTTCTTCCACTAACAGGCCATGAACATCTCAAAGTATTTTTTTTTAAATCTATTATTTTGCCATCCAAAAAATTTTCATCTCTATTGAGCATCAGTTATGAGCGAGTCGAATGACTAGTTTGGAAGGGATTTGTACCTTGGTTAGGAAGTTAAAATGACTCAAAATTTCCTTTTATCTCTGCGCCTGTGGTTCTCTGATGGAGGTGTACTAAAATTGTTAGAGAAGAATATATAGCATATGGTAAACAACAGCTTGCAAATGGAAAATGTCTTTGATAATTTAACCTGAACTGCATTATATTCAATAATGGATTTTCTTTATAACAACAGAACAAAATAGAGTTGGCACAGAGTAGATCACTTTGATACTTTTAATAGTCTCAGTGTGGATTTTATTTATTTAAGAGCCAACAATTCTCAACAGCATATTTTCCGTGTTTCTGACTGTAACAAAACATTTTCCTCACTGTTCCATTGTAAATATTCCTCTTGCCGGAATTTTTTTTAATTCTGAGATTTAAACCTGTACCTTTCAATTGTCTGTGACCTTTTGATTTTACTTTCAATGGTTGAAGAATTTGGTTTTATAAATCTCAGAAGCTTGAAAAGTCTTGTCTCTACCCTTCAAGCCCATTTCACTTGCCAATAATTATTTTGTAAGTAGGGTTGAAATGAACTCAGCTGGCCTTATGAAATGTTTAAACTTGCACAAACAACGACATTTTTATTCAACAAATAGCACTTCACTCAGCCAAAATTGCTTTGGACATTGCCATTACAAATACTGTTCAACTTCAGAAATCATGTTTGTAAATTAGCTAAGCCAAAATAAAGGACAATTAGGTTGATATTATATTAGCATACTTAAAAATTATATACCTGTAAATTGTTAGTTTTTTTTTTAAAAGTCAGCATTGTCCACAGAATGTACTATATTCTGACTTTAACTGTAGTTCCTAGAGATAGGTTACAAACATAATTATTAAATGGTTTAAAGACATTGTTTTTAATGCTAGCAGATTACCGGGAGAAAGATTAGTTTTCACATACATTGCTGAAGACAAAATTATTTCCCCCTTACCAATTTTAAACACTTTGTCAAAAAAAAAAAGGCAAACCAATTTACTTTTTTAAGCATTTTGATACCCAGTATGAGCCTAACATTATGTACTGTTAGAAGAGGATTCTCAGTATTACGAGTTTAGGGTTAGAGAGAAACAAGGTGTCTCTGAATTTGATTTTGCAAATTCCCACGTGTATCCAAGACTGGGTTCACTTACAAGATTGGGTCTCAATGAAAGGTTCTAACATTCTCACAAATGTCTTTATAAACATAAGGGTCTTGTACATTTGACACCTGACATACATTTGGCAGGACCTGGCAATGTCACCAAATCTGTTATTTCAACTAACTGCTAATGAATCCAAAATGTTTTTCTGGCAACGTCATAACCTCTTTGCAGGACATAGGCTGTTTTGCATCCTTGATGTAAGCTGGAATTACGACCTCTACAAATAGAGGTCAGTTTCATTTTTATTATTGGACAGTGGAAGGTGCCTTCTTTTTAACTGAACGAAGTCATAGCAGGTAAGTGGCTGTGATTTCCCACTAGCTCAACTCTCTCCTCTCTATCCATTCCACACAAATATTCACTGTCATTTTTGGTCTTTGCAGCTACTCCCATTTCATAAATCAATGCAGCATTACCCTCTCTAGTTCCCTTTTGCCCCTCAAGGGTTGGTTGTAGTGTCAGCTATAAGGCATCACATTCAGTATATTTCTAGAATCCTTAGCTCGAGTTCAAAGTTAAGCAACACTGTGGTAGAGATGGTTAGCAGAAAGCAGCTGCTCCATTCAGCAGTTTCTGGGTAACTTTCATACCCCACATGATGTGTTTTTTGCAGCTGTACTGAGACTTGGAGAAATCAGAAGAGGTCTGTTCCCTTTTTAATGTAAAATTCTCTCTGGTGGAGAATTAAATCAAACCTGAATGATTTAGCTTTTTCTTTTCCTGGAAATGGAGATGTGAAAAAATCCCGATGATAAACACACATCCCATCAACCCCACCAGCCATTTATATAAAAAGGTCACAGTCCTGTATAGTTGTATCTGCATGGCAAGCTCTGTTCTGGGTTTCCCCAACAGCTCTGCTATGACCAGACCTATCAGGAAAGATTAACAGGACCCTGATATATCAGAATTTCAAAAGCATGACAGGCTGGATTGGGTTTGTGTCCATGTATTTTTGTTGCTACATGAAATCAACATGATATGCTATTCAGTCTTTCTGCCTCCAGCTGCACCAAGATTATCCCCCTTCAGTGTGTTCACTGCACCTGTCTACAGCAGTTCTGTGATCCAACTCCAGTGATCCTGTGTCTCAGGAAGGTTGCAAGTTCCTCTGAGGCCTACTGCTTCCTACACACTTGTAAACTGACCACAGCAGGCTCTCTTGTGGGTCATTCACCACAAGCATTGAGCCCAGGAGTCAGTCTACTGTAGAACCAGCTCCCTAGGAGAAAACTGCTCTTGATCATGCCCACTCATCCACACCCACTCTCACAGGCCTCTCACCCACCAGGAGAGGGCATGGAAGCTGGGACACCATTCCTAAGGGCTCTCCATCTCAAGGTTTGTTTCCCTCAGGGTCTGCGATTCTTAATTCACAGAGTTCTGACCTTTCCTTATCATATCAAGAAAGTTTGCTGACAGTTCAGTTCAGTCCTGAGGTCCTCGGGAGCACCGGATCCAGAGTCCTGACACTGTAGGCAATCTGGGGTCAGAAAACTGTGTTCAGGAGATTGGCCAAGATGGCCAAGTAGAAAGACCCTGAGCTCACCTCCTCTCACTGAAACACCAAAATCACAACAATCACCAGAACAACCACTGATGAAAAAGACGAGAACCTGCCAAGAAAGGTCTACAAAAAAAGACATAAAGAAGAGACAGGTAGGAGAGGCAAATTCACAATACAGTCAAGTCCCATGCCCCTGGGTGGGAGACCCACAAACTGGAGAATTACATGGCAGAGGTTCCCCCAAAGGAGAGGTTCAAGCCCCTTGTCAGGCTCCCCAGTCCAGGCGTCCTGAACCAGGAAGACAAGCCCACAGAGCATATAGCTTTGAAGGCCAGCAGGGCTTTCTTCTGGGAGTCACAGAGGGCTGAGAGAAATACAGATTTCACTGTTAAGGGGTGTACACAAAATCTCACATGCTCTAGGACCCAGGGAAGAAGCAGTAATCTGAGAGAAGCCTGGGTCAGACATACCTGCTGATTTTGGAGAGTCTCCAGGAGAGGCAGGAGGTAACTACAGTTCACCCCGGAAATATGGACACTGGCAGGAGCCATTTTGGGGAGCTCCTTCTACCATGTGGACACTGCTACTTCCAGTGCCATTGAGGAGTCCTCCCTCTAGCTCATTAGTGCTAAGACCTGGTCCCACCCAACAGCCTGTAGGAGCCAGTGCTGAGATGCCTCAAGCCAAGGAACTAACTGGGTAGGGACAGAGTCCCACTCATGAGCAGACACGCTGCCCTAAGACCCCCCTGAGCCCATAGCCACTTCAGGACGTGGCCCTGCCCACCAGAGGGCCCAGGACCCAGTTCTACCCACCAGTGGGCAAGTACCAGTCCCAGAATGCCCTGGGGCCTAGCCCTGCCCACCACAGAGCCTGCTCTAGCCTCTGGACCAGCCTCATCCACCAAAGGGCAGGCACTAGATTCATGAAAACCACCATCCCATAGCCCATCAGCAGGCCACACCCTGCCTTGTGACCAGCTGGACCCAGCCCTGCACACTAGCAGGTTCACACAAGCTTTGAGACACCCTGGGCCCCATACCCAACCAAGTCAGGAACTACCTCCCACCACCAGAGATCCAACACCAGCTCTGCGACCTCTGAGTCTTACAACCAGACTCCAGGAACTGGTTCTACCCGCCAGTAGGCTGATCCTAACTCCAGGACCTGGCTTCACCCACCAGTGGGCAGGCAATAGCCCGAGTCTTCTGGACCGTGACTCCACCCACCAGTGAGCCAGCATAAGGCCTGGGGCCCCCTGGGGTTCTGCAGTCAGCCACCTCATGGCCCACTCCCGCCAACCAGCGGCCAGCAGCCTCTACAGAAGGCAGGGCCTGGCAACCAACCGGACCAGGGTCCGACCAAGCCTACCAGATTGCCCACAGAGTCAGTCTACCACAACAGAAGGACCCACACAGTCCTCATAGGGGAGCCTCTAAAGCATATAGCCCGGTAACAAGAGGGGAGTGTGCTGCTGAAACACATATGACCTCTCCAACAAAAGGCCACTTCTTCAAGCTTGGGAAACCTAACCAACCTACCAGACACAAAAATAGAAACAGCAACTTATGCAAAATGAGGCAACAGAGGAACATATTCCAGACGAATGAACAAGAGAAAACCCCAGAAGAACTAAGTGAAATGGAGAGAGGCAATCTACCCGATAAAGAGTTCAAAGAACTCAGGAGAAGAATGAATGCATAGAGCGAGAAGTTAGAAGTTTTTAAGAGAGTTAGAAAATATAAAGAACCACCATATAAAGGATACAATAATTGAAATGAAAAATACACTAAATGATACAAAGGAATGGGTCAACAAGCTGAAATGATACAAAGGAATGGGTCACAAGTGGAAATCACTGATGCTGAACAGGAGAAAATGAAAAGAAATGAGGACCATTTAAGAGACCTCTGGGACAACATAAGCACACTAATGTTTGCATTCTAGAAGTCCCAGAAGGAGAAGAGAGAAAGAAAGGTGTTGAGAACATGTTTGAAGACAGTAGCTGAACACTTCCTTAACCTGGGAAAGGGAACAGATATCCAAATTCAGGAAGCACACAGAGTCCCATACAGGTTAACACAAAAAGGAACACACTGAGACACATGACAATTAAAAGGGCAAAAATTAAATATAGAGAGAATATTAAAAGCAGCAAGGGAAAAGAAATAAGTTATATACAAGGGAATTCCCAAAAGGCTATCAGATGACTTTTCAGGAGAAACTGCAGGCCGGAAGGGAGTGGCATGATGTATTAAAAATGGTGAAAGGGAAAAACCTACAACAATGAATACTCAGCAAGGCTCTTGCTTAAATTTGATGAAGAGATCAAAAGATTTACAGACAAGCAAAAGAGTTCAGCACCACCAAAACAGCTTTGCAAGAAATATTACAGGAACTTCTCTACATAAAAAAAGTCAACAACTAAGAAGATGAAAATTACAAAATGAAAAAGCTCATCAATAAAGGCAAACATACAGTAAAGGGAGAAAATCATCCACATACATAGCTAGTAGGAAGGAGAAAAGAGTAGTAAAATCATCTATATCCACAATAAGCAGTTAAGGGATAAAGAAAACAATTAGCTGCAAAATACGTTGTCGAAAACAGTTATAGAGAGGGGAGGAGTGTACAAATGCAGGATTGCGAAAATGCATTTGAAAGTATAAAAGCAACTTAAATCAAATATGAATATTTCTAAATATATCAAACCTTCATGGTAACCAAAAACTAAAAATTTATAATAGAAATTTAAAATGTGGATGCCACATATATAAAATGGAATATTACTCACCCAAAAAAAAGAAACAAAATTGAGTTCTTTGTAGTGAACTGGATGGACCTGAAGACTGTCATACAGAGTGAAGTAAGTCAGAAAGAGAAAAACAAATACCATATGCTAACACATATATATGGACTCTAAAAAAAAATGATACTGAAGTTACTAGGGGCAGGACAGGAATAAAGACACAGACATAGAGAATGGATGTGAGGACATGGGGAGGGGAAAGGGTAAGCTAGGACGATGTGAGAGAGAGCGGCATGGACATATATACACTACCAAATGTAAAAGAGATAGATAGGAGGAAGCAGCCGCATAGCACAGGGAGATCAGCTGGGTGTTTTGTGACCACGTAGAGGGGTGGGATAGGGAGGTGGGAGGGAGACGCAAGAGG
>NW_021703778.1:84110441-84282539 GCF_005190385.1 Monodon monoceros
TCCAAGAACAACACTATGAGATTAGAAATCAACTACTAGGAAAAAAAAAAACTGTAAAAATCACAAACACGTGGAAGCTAAATAATATGCTACTAAATAACCAACAGATCATTGAAGAAATCAAAAAATACCTAGAGACAAATGAAAATGAAAACACGATGATCCACCACCTACGGGACACAGCAAAAACTTTTCTAAGAGGGAAGTACACAGCAATACAATCTTACATCAGGAAGCAAGAAAAATCTCAACTAAATAACTTAACCTTACACCTAAAGAAACTAGAGAAAGAAGAACAAAGAAAACCCAAAGTTAGTAGGAGGAAAGAAATCATAAAGATCAGAGGAATAATAAATGAATAGAGACAAAGAAAATGATAGAAAATATCAATGAAACTAAAAGCTGGTTCTCTGAAAAGATAAACAAAATTGATAAACTTTAACCAGACTCATCAATAAAAAAAGGGAGAGGACTCAAATCAATAAAATTAGAAATGAAAAAGGAAAAGGTACGACACCACAGAAAGACAAAGGATCATAAGAGACAACTACAAACAACTATAGGCCAATAAAATGGACAACCCAGGGCTTCCGTGGTGGCGCAGTGGTTGAGAGTCCGCCTGCCGATGCAGGGGACCAGGAAGATCCCGCATGCCGCGGAGCGGCTAGGACTGTGAGCTATGGCCACTGAGCCTGCGCGTCCGGAGCCTGTGCTCTGCAACGGGAGAGGCCACAGAAGTGAGAGACCCGCGTACCGCAAAAAAAAAAAAAAAAAAACACGACAACCCAGAAAAAATGGACAAATTCTTTGAAAGGTACAATCTCCCAAGACTGAAGCAGAAGAAATATTGATAGAAAATATGAACAGGCCTATCACAAGTACTGAAATTGACACTGAGATTTAAAAACCCCCAACAAACAAAAGTCCAGGACCAAATGGCTTCGCAAATGAATTCTATCAAACATTTAGAGAAGAGTTAACACCTAACCTTCTGAAACTGTTACAAAAAAATTGCAGAGGAAGGAACACTCCCAAACTCATTCTATGAGGCAACGATCACCCTGTCACCAAAACCAAAGATACTCCCAAAAAAGAATATTAAAGGCCAATATCACTGATGAACATAGATGCAAAAGTTCTCAACAAAATACTAGCAAACTGAATCCCATAATACATTAAAAGGATCATAGACCATGATCACATGGGATTTATCCCAGGGATGCAAGGATTTGGCAATCTCTGCAAGTCAATCACTGTGACACACCACATTAACAAACTGAATAGAAACCATACGATCATCTCGGTAGATGCAGGAAAAGCTTTAGCCAAAATTCAGCACACATTTATGATAAAACCTCTCCAGAAAGTGGGTACAGAGCGAAACTACCTCAACATCATAAAAGCCACATATGACAAAGCCACAGCTAACATCACACTCATAGGAGAAAAGCTGAAAGCTTTTCATGTAAGATCAGGAACAAGACAAGGATGTTCACTCTTGCCACTTTTATTCAATGTAGTTGTAAAAGTCCTAGCCATGGAGGGGAAAAAAAGAAATCCAAATTGGAAAAGAAGTAAAACTGTCATTGTTTGCAGATGACATGATACTCTACATAAAAAATCCTAAAGATGCTACCAGAAAACTACTAGAGCACATCAATGAATTTGGTAATGTTGCAGGATACAAAATTAATACACCAAAATCTGTTGCGTTTCTATACACTAACGATGAAAGACCAGAAAGAGAAATTAAGGGAACAACCCATTTACCATCACATCAAAAAGAATAAAATACTTAGGAATAAACCTACCTAAGGAGGCATAAGACCTGTACTCCAAAAACTGTAAGACGCTGATGAAAGAAATCAAAGATGACACACACAGATGGAAAGATAAACCATGTTCTTGGATTGGAAGAATCAATATTGTCAAAATGACTATACTACCCAAGGCAATCTACAGACTCAATGCAATCCCTATCCAATTACCAATGTCATTTTTCACAGAACTAGAACAAAAATTTTTTTAATTTGTATGGAAACACAAAAGACTCCATATAGCCAAAACAATCCTGAGAAAGGAAAACAGAGCTGGAAGAATCAGACCCCCTGAATTCAGATTACACTACAAAGCTACAGTCATCCAAACAGTATGCTACTGGCATTAAAAAAGGACATATATCAATGGAAGACGGTAGAAAGCCCAGAAATAAACCCACACACCTATGGTCAATTAATCTATGGCAAAGGAGGAAAGACTGTACAAGGAAGAAAGGACAGTCTCTTCAATAAGTGGTGCTGGGAAAACTGGATAACTACATGTAAAGAAATGAAACTACAATATTCTGTAACACCACAAACAAAACTAAACTCAAAAGGATTAAAGAACTAAATGTAAGACTGGATTCTGTAAAACTCCTAGAGGAAAACATATGCATAACACTCTTTGACATAAATGGCAGCAGTATCTTTTTGGATCAGTCTCCTAGAATAATGGAAATAAAATCAAAAATTAAAAAACAGGACCAAATTATACTCAAAATCTTTTGCACAACAAAGGAAACCATAAACAAAATGAAGAGACAACCCATAGAATGGGAGGAAATATTTGCAAATGATGTGCCCGACAAGGGATTAATCTCCAAAATATACAGAAAGCTCATACTGCTGAATATCAAAAAAAAAAAAAAAAACCAAAACAACCCAATACAAAAATGGGCAGAAGATCTAAATAGACATTTCTCCAACGAAGAGATACAGATGGCCCAGAGGCATATGAAAAGATGCTCAACATCACATATTATTAGAGAAATCTAAGTCAAAACTACAGTGAGGTATCACTTCATGCCAGTCAGAATGGCCATCATTAAAAAGTCTACAAACAATAAATGCTGGAGAGTGTGTGCAGAAAAGAGAACCCTCTTCCTACACTGTTGTTGAGAATGTAAATTGGTACAACCATTGTGGAGAACAGTATGGAGGTCTCTTAAAAAAAACTAAAAATAGAACTACCATATGATCCAGCAATCCCACTCCTGGGCATCTATCCAGAGGAAACCATAATTCTAAAAGATACATGAACCTCAATGTTCAATGCAGCACTCTTTACAATAGCCAAGACATGGAAGCAACCTAAATGTCCATCAACAGAGGAATGGATAAATAAGATGTGGTACATATATACAAGGAATATTATTAAGCCATTAAAAAGAATAAAATAATGCCATTTGCTGCAACATGGGTGGACCTAGAGATCATCATACAAGTTGAAGTCACACACAAAACAGACAAACATCATATGATATCACTTACATGTGGAATCTAAAAAATGATACAAACGAACTTATTTACAAAACAGAAACAGACTCAGACTTCAAAAACATCTTTATGGTTATCAAAGGGGAAAGGTAGGGGGAGGGATAAATTAGGAATTTGGTATTTACATATACACACTACTATATATAAAATACATAATCACTAAGGACCTCCTGTATATCACAGGGAACTCTATTCAATATTCTGTAATAACCTATATGGGAAAATAATCTGAAAAACCATGCATGTATGTATATTACAACTGAATCACTTTGCTGTACACCTGAAAGTAACACAACATGGTACATCAATGGTATTCTAATATAAAAAAGAATTATTTAAAACAAAAACAAAAATCTATGATACATGCAAAACAGCAAAAGGAGTCCAAAGACAACAAATCACAAAAGAACAAGAGATACCTATGAAAAAACAACCCCCAAACAATTAATAAAATGACAAAAGAACATAAGTATCAATAACTACCATAAACATAAATGGCTTAAATGCTCCAACCAAAAGACAGGGTGGCTGAATGGATTCAAAAACAAGACCCATATATATGCTGCCTAAAAGAGACTCACTTCAGATCTAAAAACACACACAGACTGAAAGTGAGGGAATGTAAAAAGGTATTCCACGCAAATGGGAAATCCAGGGTAGCAGTACTTAGACAAAATAGACTTTAAAGACTGTTACAAGAGACAAAGGAGGACATTATATAATGATCAGGGGATCAATCCAAGAACCTATAACAATTTTAAGTATATATATGCCCAACACAGGAGAGGCTAAATACATAAAGCAAGTATTAATAGACAAAAAAAGGAGAAATTGATAGTAACAACAGTAAGGGATTTTAACACCCTATGTACATCAATGGAGAGAGAATCCTGATATAATCAATAAGGAAACACTGGCCTTAAATGACACATTAGGTCAAATTGACTTAATTCATATATAGAACGTTCCACCTGAAAGCAACAGAATACACATTCTTTTCAAGTGCACATAGAACATTCTCCAGGATAGATCACATTCTAGGCCCAAAAAAAAAGCCTCAGTAAGGTTAAGAAAACTGAAATCATATCAAGCGTCTTTTCCAAGCACAACACTCTGAGAGTAGATATCAACTGCAAGGAAAAGACTTACAAAAACACATGGAAGCTAAACAATATACTATTAAATCAATCAATGGATCACTGAAGAAATCAAAGAGGAAACTAAAAAATAAATGGAGGGAGGACTTCCCTGGTGGTGCAGTGGTTAAGAGTCTGCCTGCTAATGCAAGGGACATGGGTTTGAGCCCTGGTCTGGGAAGATCCCACATGCCACGGAGCAACTAAGCCCATGTGCCACAACTACTGAGCCCGTGTGCCACAACTACTGAAGCCCACTTACCCAGAGCCCGTGCTCTACAACAAGAGAAGCCACGCAATGAGAAGCCCGCGCATTGCAACGAAGAGTAGCCCCTGCTCACCGCAACTGGGGAAAGCCTGCCGCAACAATGAAGACCCAACACAGCCAAAACTAAATTAATTAACTTTAAAAAAATTAAACGGACAGAAGTGAAAATGAAAACACGTTGATCCCAAATCTTGGGGACCCAGCAAAAGCAGTTCTAAGAGGGAATTTTATAGCTAGTGATACAAGCTTACCACAGGAAACAAGAAAAATCTCAAACAACCTAACCTTACACCTAAAAGGAACTAGAAAGAGAACAACTAAAGGAACTAGAAAGAGAACCACCAAAGGAAAGAAATCATAAAGATCACACCGAAGTAAATGAAATAGTTTCCTTGATCTTTTCTACTTTTATTCGTCTAAGAGTTGGTTCTTTGAAAAGATAAAGAAAACTGATAAACCTTTAGCCAGACTCATCAAACAGGAGAGGGCCCAAATCAATAAAATCAGAAGTGAACATATGATCAAGGGATCAATCCAAGAAGAAGATACAACAATTGTAAATATTTATGCACCCAACACAGGAGCACCTCAATACACAAGGCTAATGCTAACAGCCATAAGAGGGGAAAGCGACAGTAACACAATCATAGTAGAGGACTTTAACACCCCACTTTCACCAATGGACCGATGACCCAAAATGAAAATAAATAAGGAAATACAAGCTTTAAATGATACATTAAGATGGACTTAATTGATATTTATATGATATTCCATCCAAAAACAACAGAATACACTTTCTTCTCAAGTGCTCATGGAACATTCTCCAAGATAGGTCATATCTTGGGTCACAAATCAAGCCTTGGTAAATTTAAGAAAATTGAAATCATATCAAATTCCTTTTCCAACCACAATGCTATGAGACAAGATGTCAATTACACGAAAAAATCTGTAAAAAATAAACACATGGAGGCTAAACAATATGCTACTAAATAACCAAGAGATGACTGAAGAAATCAAAGAGGAAATTAAAAATTACCTAGACACAAATGACAATGAAAACACGATGACCCAAAACCTATGGGATGAAGCAAAAGCAGTTTTAAGAGGGAAGTTTACAGCAATAAAATCGTACCTCAAGAAACAAGAAATGTCCCAAATAACCTAATCTTGCACCAAAAGCAACTAGAGAAAGAAGAACAAAATATCCCCAAAACAAGCAGAAAGAAAGAAATCATAAAGATCAGATCAGAAATAAATGAAAAGGAAATGACGGAAACGATAGCAAAGATCAAGAAAACCAAAAGTTGGTTCTTTGAGAAGGTAAACAAAATTGATAAACCATTAGCCAGACTAATCAAAAAAAGGGAGAAGACTTAAATCAGTAGAATTAGAAATGAAAAAGGAGAAGTAACAACTGACACTGCAGAAATACAAAGGATCATAAGAGATTACTACAAGCAATTCTATGCCAATAATTACGGACAACCTGGAAGAAATGGACAAGTTCTTAGAAAACTACAACGTTTGCAGGCTGAACCAGGAAGAAAGAGAAAGTATGAACAGACCAATCAAGAGCACTGAAATTGAAACTGTGATTAAAAATCTTCTAACAAACAAAAGCCAAGGACCACATGGCTTCACAGGCAAATTCCATCAAACATTTACAGAAGAGCTAACACCTAATCATCTCAAACTCTTCCAAACTACAGCAGAGGGAGGAACACTCCCAAACTCATTCTATGAGACCACCATTGCCCTGACACCAAGACCAGACAAAGATGTCACAAAGAAAGAAAACTAAAGGCAATATCACTGATGAACATAGATGCAAAAATCCTCAACAAGATATTAGCAAACAGAATCCAACAGCACAGCAAAAGGATCATACACCATGGTCAGCTGGGGTTTATCCTAGGAATGCAAGGATTCTTCAGTATATGAAAATCAATCAATGTGATACACCATATTAAAAAATGGAGGGATGAAAACCATATGATCACCTCAATAGATGCAGAAAAAGCTTTCAACAAAATTCAACACCTATTTATGATAAAAGCCCTCCAGAAAGTAGGCATAGTGGGAACTTACCTCAACATAATAAAGGCCATATATGACAAACACACAGCCAACATCATTCTCAATGGTGAAAAACAAACCATTTCCTCTAAGATCAGGAACAAGACAAGGTTGTCCACTCTCACCACTATTATTCAACATAGTTTTGGAAGGTGTAGCTACAGCAATCAGAGAAGAAGAGTAAATAAAAGGAATCCAAATCAGAAAAAAAGAAGTAAAGGTGTCACTGTTTGCAGATGACAAGATACTATACATAGAGAATCCTAAAGATGTTACCAGAAAACTACTAGAGCTAATCAATGAATTTGGTAAAGTAGCTGGATACATAATTAATGCACAGAAATCTCCTGCATTCCTATACGCTAATGATGAAAAATCTGAAAGGGAAATTAAGGACACATTCCCATTTACCACCGCAACAAAAAGAATAAAATACCTAGGAATAAACCTACCTAAGGAGACAAAAGACATGTATGCAGAAAACTATAAGACACTGATGAAAAAAATTAAAGATACAAACAGATGGAGAGACATACCATGTTCTTGGACTGGAAGAACCAACATTGTGAAAATGACTATACTACCCAAAGCAATCTACAGATTCAATGCAATCCCAATCAAACTACCAATAGCACTTTTCACAGAACTAGAATAAAGAATTTCACAATTTGTATGGAAACACAAAAGACCCCAAACAGCCAAAGCAATATTGAGAAAGAAAAATGGAGCTGGAGGAATCAGGCTCCCTGACTTCAGACTATACTACAAAGCTACTGTACTCAAGACAGTATGGTACTGGCACAAAAACAGAAATATAGTTACATGGAACAAGATAGAAAGCCTTGAGATAAACCCACGTACATATGGTCACCTTATCTTTCATAAAGGAGGCAAGAATATACAGTGGAGAAGAGACAGTCTCTTCAATAATCGGTGCTGGGAAAACTGGACAGCTACATGTAAAAGAATAAAATTAGAACACTCCCTAACACCGTACACAAAAATAAACTCCAAATGGATTAAAGACCTAAATTTAAGGCCAGACACTATAAAACTCTTAGAGGCAAACATAGGCAGAGCACTCTATGACATACATCACAGCAAGATCCTTTTTGACTCACCTCCTAGAGAAATGTAAATAAAAACAAAAATAAACAAATGAGACCCAATGAAACTTAAAAGCTTTTGCACAGCAAAGGAAACCATAATCAAGACAAAAAGACATCCCTCAGAATGGGGGAAAATATTTGCAAATGAAGCAACTGACAAAGGATTAATCTCCAAAATTTACAAGCAGCTCATGCACCTCAATATGAAAAAAACAAACAACCCAATCCAAAAATGGGCAGAAGACCTAAAAAGACATTTCTCCAAAGAAGATATACAGATTGTCAAGAAACAAATGAAAGAATGCTCAACATCATTAAACATTAGAGAAATGCAAATCAAAACTACAGTGAGGTATCACCTTACACCAGTCACAATGGCCATCATCCAAAAAATCTACAAACAATAAATGCTGGAGAGGGTGTGGAGAAAAGGGAACGCTCTTGTACTGTTGGTGGGAATGTAAATTGATACAGCCACTATGGAGAACAGTATGGAGGTTCCTTAAAAAACTAAAAATAGAACTACCATACAACCCAGCAATCCCACTACTGGGCATATACCCTGACAAAACCATAACTCAAAAAGAGTCATGTACCACAATGTTCATTGAAGCTCCATTTACAATAGACAGGACATGGAAGCAACCTAAGTGTCCATCAACAGAGGAATGGATAAAGAAGATGTGGCACATATATACAATGGAATATTACTGAGCCATTTAAAGAAACGAAATTGAGTTATTTGTAGTGAGGTGGATGGACGTAGAGTCTGTCATTCAGCGTGAAGTAAGTCAGAACGAGAAAAACAAGTACCATATGCTAACACATATATACGGACTCTAAAAAAAAAAATGGTCATGAAGGACCTAGGGGCAGGATGGGAATAAAGATGCAGACCTACTAGATAATGGACTTGAGGACACGGGGAGGAGGAAGGGTAAGCAGGGACAAAGTGAGAAGTTGGCATGTACACGTATACATTACCAAATGTGAAACTGATAGCTAGTGGGAAGCAGCCCCATAGCACAGGGAGATCAGCTCAGTGCTATGTGACCACCTAGAGGGGTGGGATAGGGAGGGTGGGAGGGAGACACAAGAGGGAGGAGATATGGGGATATATGTATATCTGATTCACTTTGTTATAAAGCAGAAACTAACACAACAGTGTAAAGCAATTATACTCCAATAAAGATGTTAAAAAAAAAAGAAAAGGAACTGAGTTATTTGTAGTGAAGTGGATGGACCTAGAGTCTTTCCTACAGAGTGAAGTAAGTCAGAAAGAGAAAAACAAATTCTGTATGCTAACACATATATGTGGAATATAAAAAAAAAATGGTTCTTAAGAACCTAGGGGCAGGACAGGAACAGAGATGCAGACATAGAGAATGGACTTGAGGACACAGGGAGGGGGACGGTTAAGTGGGACGAAGTGAGAGTGGCACGGACTTATATACACTACCAAATGTAAATTAGCTAGCTAGTTGGAAGCAGCCACATAGCATAGGGAGATCAGCCTGGTGCTTTGTGACCACCTAGAGGAGTGGGATAGGAAGGGTGGGAGGGAGATGCAAGAGGGAGGAGATATGGGGATATATGTATAGCTGACTCACTTTGTTATAAAGGAGAAACTAACACACCATTGTAAAGCAGTTATACTCCAATAAAGATGTTAAAAAAAAAAAGCAATGAAAACAGAAAAGTTACACCTGATACCATAGAAATACAAAGGATCATAAGAGACTACTACAAACTACTGTATGCCAATAAAATGGACAACCTGGAAGAAATGGATAGATTCTTAGAAATGTACTATATCCCAAAACTGAACGAAGAAGAAACAAGGAATACAGAGAATAATTTACCAGAAAACTACTAGAGCTCAATGCATTTGGTAAAGTTTCAGGATACAAAACTAATACACAGAAATTGGTTGCATTTCTAAACACTAACAACAACTATCATAAAGAGAAATTAAGGAAACAATCTCATTTACCATTGCATCAAAATGAGTAAGATACCTAGTAATAAATCTACCTAAGGAGGTAAAAGACATCATACTTGGAAAGCTATAAGACACTGAGGAAAGAAATTGATGACAACACAGATGGAAAGATATACTGTGTTCTTGGATTGCCAGATTTAATATTGTTAAAATGACCATACTACCCAAGGCAATCTACAGATTCAATGCAATCAAAATACCGATGACAATTTTCACAGAAAAATTTTTCAATTTGTATGGAGACACAAAGACCCCAAAGAGCCAAAATAACCTTGAGAAAGAAGAACAGAGCTGTAGGAATCATGCTTCCTCACTTCAGACTATACTATAAAGCTACAGTCATTTTAAAAGAGTATAGTACTGGCACAAAAACAGACACAGAGATCGATGGAATAGAGAGCCCAGAAATAAACCCACACACTTATGTTCAATTAATCTCTGACAAAGGAGTCAAGAGTATATAATGGGGAAAAAACAGTCTCTTCAATAAGTGGTGCTGGGAAAACTGGACCGCTACATGTGAAAGGATGAAATTAGAACATTATCTACAAGGAAAAGTAAACTCAAAATAGATTAAAGACCTAAATATAATAGTGGAATAGTCTTTGACATAAATTATAGCAATATGGTTTTAGATTTGTCTCCTAAACCAAAGGAAATAAAAGCAAAATAAATAGAACCTAATTCAACTTAAAAACTTTTGCACAATAAAGGAAACCAGTGACAAAATGAAAAGAAACCTATTGAATGGGAGAACATTTGCTAATGATATGACCAATAAGGGGTGAGAAATGGAATATTTCCTGCCATATCAGTAAACAAAGGATGTCAGGGTCATCAACAATTGCAGCCCTCTAACGTGAGCCCTGAGGGAACTCAGGAAGGAAAAGAATACCTGCCATCTAGCAGCTATCAGACTGCAGCCATTCCCTATGGTGAGCCCTGAGGAAACTCAGGATGTGAAAATACAGGATACTGGCCCCATAAAGCTGAGGTGCGTATCAAAGGAATGAGTTCAGTGAGCCCAGACTCTTGCATTTTCCCATACATAGAAAAGCACTAAATTCCTTAAAGAAAACCAGATATCCGAAGTTCGCAATAATCTCTTGATGTTCCTGACTACCTGCCCTTTGTTGCAAAACTTCTATATAACCTGGTTCCCCGCCCTCACCTCCCTAAAGCAGTTCTCTCAGGGTTACTTGAGATGCTGCCTCCCAGGCTTGAAGCCCTAAAAATTCCCACTGAATAAAACATAACTCTCAACTTCTAGGTTGTGAATAATGTTTTAAAGTCAACAGGGGTTAATATGCAACATGTATAAACAGTTCATACAGCTCAACATAAAAAAAAAAGCCTAACTTTTAAAACGGGCAGAAGACCTGAGTAGACATTTTTTCCAAAGAAGACATACAGATGGCCAACAGGCACATGAAAAGTGCTGAACATTGCTAATCAGAGAAATACAAATTAAAACCACAATGAGATATCACATCACACCTGTTAGAATGGCTATCATCAAAAAGAACACAACAAATGTTTACATGGATGTTGAAAAAAAGGAACCCTGGTACACTGTTGGTAGGAACGTAAATTGGTGCATCCACTGTGGAAAACAAAAAACTAAAAACAGAACCACAATATGACCCAGCAGTTCCACTCCCGTGTACATATCCAAAAAAAACCCCACCAATTTGAGGAGATACACGTACCCCAATGTTCACAGCAGCATTGTTTGCAATTGCCAAGATATGGAAGCAACCCAATTATCCATCCACAGATGAATGGATAAAGATGATGTGTACAATAGAATACTACTCAGCCACACACAAAAAATGAAATTTTGCCATTGCAACAACATGGATGGACCTGGAGTATATTATGCTGAGTGAAATAAATTAGAGGCATATACTCTGTTATCACTTATACGTGGAATGTAAAAAATAAAATGAATATAATGAGACAGAAACAGACATGCAGATAGAACAAGTAGTGGTTACCAGTGGGAAGAGGGAACGAGAGAGGGGCAATAAAAGGGTAGGGGATTAAGAGGTACAAACTATTACATGTAAGATAAGCAAGCTACAAGGATTTGTTGTACAGCACAGGGAATATAACCAATATCTTATAATACTTATAAATGTGTAGCTCTTAAAAATTGCAAATCACTATGTTGTACACCTGTAACATATAATACTTACATCAACCATATCGCAATGAAAAAAGTTAAAACAAAACTGTGTTCAGGTCTTAGTTCCCTTTCTAAGTTATTTAGCCAGGGCAACTCAGTGTCTGAGTTTTGTTTCCCTCATCAATATTTGGGGGTTAATAACAACACCTTCCCTATGCCCTCACAGAATCAGTATTGCCCTATATATTTTTTTTTTCTTTTTCTTTTTAATCTAACACCCCTAGCTTAAGAAGCACTTGTGAACAGTGTACCTCTGAACCTCATCCCAATCCTCAGAAATTATTCTCATTGTGCAGGACTAAAGGTGTCTCGCCAAAGGTCTCTCACCTTAGAGAGGTAGAACTGAGATTAAAACCCCATACCTTCTGACAACAAAGACTGTACTCAGGACTTCCCTGGTGGCGCAGTGGTTGGGAGTCTGCCTGCCGATGCAGGGGACACGGGTTCGTGCCCCAGTCCGGGAAGATCCCACATGCCACGGAGCGGCTGGGCCCATGAGCCATGGCCGCTGAGCCTGCACGTCCAGAGTCTGTGCTCCGCAACAGGAGAGGCCACAACAGTGAGAGGCCCACGTACTGGGAAAAAAAAAAAGGATTGTACTCAACTCTTTGTATATGCCGAAAGAAGAATGAACAGAATATGTGAAAGCAAAACGGGGACCTGCAAAGCTACAAATTACATTTGTGATTCAAGATCTAGCCTCCTGTCTTCTCTCTCAGCAACTAACTGAAGACCAAAAGAATGAGATACCCTTTGCTCAACCCTCCTGCTTCCCCTTCCCCGACCTCCCTCCACCCTCAGTAAATGTTCATCATGACCCTGTAACCCACTGCTGCCTCCCCTGTGTCATGTGAGACGTCTGATGGCAAAGAGTCTGCCTTGTCTTTGGAGCTCCACTGCCCAGCTCAGTACTTTGCTGCTGGGCTGTACCACACAGGCCTGCAAGCCTTGGGGTTGCTCAGCCTTGAGACTGAGGACTCCAGAAACAGCAACAGAGACATCAAGGGTTTATCGTAAGATTCCCTGTCCAAGTCGGAAGCAAAAGGTCCTAGAGCGACACCCCCCAGTGTTAAGGCTGTCGACAAGCAGAACCTGGCAATCTTCGCCACTCAGGGGAGATGGAGGCTACCATTTAGAGGGGGAATTGATGTCAGGTTGGCTCATCAGTTACCACGGAAACCAGGACTGGGGCATGAACCTCACAGCCCCTCAGGTTAACGACCATCACGAGGGCAGATGTTTCCCTTTAATAGACTAGCAGGTGGAGCCATTCTGGCCTAAGGATTAGAATAATCAGGAGCTGGGGCAGAGGGCAAGCACCTTCATGTGAGCAGGGTGTAGGTGAAGCAGGGACTGGTCCAGCAGGGGATGAACAGAGAGCAAGAGAACAGCCATCCTGAGCAGCCTGACCCTACACTCCACCCCTACATGCTCTGCATGACCCTTACCATCTTGGTCCACCCCCTTCTGCGATATCCCTGTGTTGAGTATGTACAGGTACACTGCAACCAGATACCACAAAGGCAATACAGAAACAGCTGCTAAAGAGTATCAAAAGAAAGCCAGGCACTTATTGGGTCAACTTTTCATGGAAGCCCAGAGGAGGACGACAATGGCACTTCACTGTAGACCCAGGTATCAGGCTCATTTTACAATGAGGCCCCCATTGTCACCCGGTCCAAGAACAGATTCCCTCCACTCAGACTCAGTACAAAGTAAAAGACGTTTAATACGCACAATACAGGGAAAATCATGACCACTAAGCAAAATACAAGCAGTAACAGTATTGTGAGATAATACCACCCCTGCCTGTGGGTTTTGCCCTGGCGTGCAGTACCGTCCTGCCTGTCCATCCTCAGTCCCCATAGCTGTGCTGGTATCTGGAGAGGCAGTGTGACAACAGACCACACAGTTAATATAATGGTGCCTTTCTCCAACTGGGGGCCCGGATTAACGACCTTAGTGGTCTTAGGTGGGGCTGGGTAAAAGACAGGTAAAATCTGTTAGTCCCTTTCTAATCCTGTTCCCCACAGGGCAGCAAACCCACACCACTGGGGACTTACCTGCCAGTCCCAGGGTCATTTTACAATGTGTTCCCCTGGGGGTAGATCCTTTTGCCCTTTGGCAAGGGCAAAAGTGCGTTATTGTCCTGACCAATAGTTGGCAATGGTCCTTCCACGGTCAACAGCTGAACTCAGATGGTGTTGACTAGTTGCTTCTGGGTGAACATGGCGTAGGCAGTGAGACGACTGCTCCTGGGATGTTCAGCTATGGTTCTTAGGGCTTGAGTTAGCCTCTGATCCACAAAGGACAGAGTGGCTTTCTGACTCAGTTGTTTAAATACTCCATTCATCCTTTCCATTAGCCCAGCAGCAGTGGGGTTGTAGGGCAGGTGGAAATGCTAGCATGTGTCATTTTTGTCAGCTCATTCCTGAACTTCACGTCTGGTAACGTGGATTCCTTGGTGGGTTCTGTAAATCACACACAACTGTTATAGACCCTGGATAGTGGGGGGTTTTTGCATTGCTCAATGATTCAGGTAGGCTTTTTTTAATGCGTTCTACCTGCTGTAATGCACCGTCAACTGCATATAGCCATTGTTCCACCACACTGTATCGTTGTTCTGCCGGCTTGCGTAGCTGGAGCCAGAAGCCCATGGGTACTTTGATTATTTTGCCCTTCCCGCAGGCCCCAAGCAAACCCTTCCAGGTAACTAGTCACATTCAATTCACAAGCCTGTACATGAGTTAACATCCCTAAAGCCTGTTTCTGTAATTGGTTAGGGGTGGTGGGTTGGGGGTATGCTTGTATTTTGTAGATAATCCAGGTCCTTGCATTTTGTCTGTATTCACCAGCCATACCTATGCAGTCCAAAGAGTACGGGATGGCTACTGTTAAACTGGAAAGAGACCCTGAGGTTAGCAGGATAGCAGCAATATAATGGACGAGAAAGATGCTTCTCATGGGAGTCAGCTGCTATGGGGCCCCAAATGCTAGCGGACAGCCACCTCGGGATTATCACCAACTTTCCATTTGCCGACATCTCACTCATGGGAGTTTCCTCGGCCTCTTAGCTGTCTTGCCAATTGTTGTGCTGTACCCAGAAGCCTGCAATCCTTATATAGTTGCCCAGCCTCAAGCCTGAAGAAAGAGCCCAGAAACAGCGAGAGACATTGTAAACGCGTAGGACCCTATAGGGTCTGCCTGGGAAAGACCCCTCCCCCATATCCTCTGCTTTAGCTCCTCTCTGAAGTACCCAGCTAAAAGTATCTCAGGCATATTTCCTGAGTTTTTCAGGTGCTGTAAACCACCAACAAATGATAGAAATTAACTACTTGATGATCATGAACATGTAGCCCCTAGACCTACAGGCGCCTAAGGATTAATAAAGTTAACTGCCCTATTACCTCAACATCAACCAATCAGCATTGTGCAGGAGCTGATCACATACCCTCCACTCCCCCTCCACCTCACCTGGCCTTTAAAAATGCTTTGCTGAAACCCTTTGGGGAGTTTGGGGTTTTGGGGGGCATAAGACACCTGTCCCCTTGCATGGCCCTGCAGTGAAAATCTCTCTGCTCCAAGCTCCTACATTTTGGTATTGTTTGGCCTCACTGTGCATCTTGCATGGGAACTTGCGTTCAATCACAACATGAACGGTTTACTGCATAGGGGATCTTACAGGTCCACAGCAAAATGTCCTGGAGTGACTCCCCACCGCATATGGCTGATGGATGGATGGTTTGCTACTCAGGGGAGAAAGAGGCTACCATTTATAGGGGGAATTGATGTCAGGTTGGCTCATTAGTTACCATGGAAACCAGGACTGGGACACGAACCTCACAGCCCCTCAGGTTAACAACCATCACCTGGGCAGCTGTTTCTCTTTAATTCTGGCCTAAGGACTAGAACAATCACGAGCTGGGGCAGCGAGCAAGCACATCCATGTGAGCAGGGTGTAGGTGAAGCAGGGACTGGTCGAGCAGGGGAGGTACAGAGAGCAAGAGAACAGCCATCTTGAGTGCCCTGACCATACACTTGCACACAGTAGGCACTTAACACGCATTGAAGAGATCAATGACAGAGTGGAAGAAGTAAAAGTACAAGCGAGAACAGGAAACACCCATGTAGAAGATTAATCCACTTTCTGTCTCTCCTCCTCTTCCTCTCCTTCCTTTTGTGTTTCTCAGCAAATATTTTTTGAGCACTTGCCTTTTGCCACCTGCATGAAGCACTAGGGACAAAGATGAACGAAGCCAGGTTTCCAGACAGAGCAGCTCTTTCCCAGTTGTATCTTTGGTGAAGACATGGTTAGACTTTGCAGGCTCCCGAAGGAAGTAACAGGGTGTAGGGGTCCTCACTTCTCACAGTCCTAGGAGACAGAGGACAAGATATGGGTCTATAGTAAATTCACCTTTGACATCTACAAGGCCCATGCCTAGATCTTTATGATCTGGATTAGATCATAAAGAAACACCGTTAGAAATCAGAAACAACATTCTAACATATCTCCCCCTCGTAATACTGAAAAGTAGTGATTTTCAGTGGCGAGTTCACTTTTAGAGTCTTAAGTTTAAATGAAACTTACCCTGAAATCTAACACATAAAATATAGGCAGAGCTGCTTGGGTTAAAACAGAGTTAGAAAGCCTGGGGTCTCTCTACTCACTGCCTCCAAGATAATTCTTATTGAAACTTATAACTGAAAGGTCCTTTAGAGTCTTATTGATTCTACAAATGTAAGACAAATATAAAGTTAACTTTAAATGTTGATGCTTAAGCTCTAAGCCCATTGTTCTTTAATAAGGGCATTATAAACATTTTTATAGTATTTACATACGGCAGAAACTGACTAGATGCTTACCAACTCTGATTTTCCCTCCTGGGCCCTCAGAATGGCTGCATCTCCTAACTTCCTCTGCAGTTAGGTGAGGTCAGATGATGGATTCTAACCGCTGAGATGTCAGGAGAAGTACTATATGCCAGTTCCAGGTCAAGCCTAAAACACAATCATACATACACAATCCTCCACACTCAAAAGAAATAAACTTTATTGCATTCAACTACTGATATTTTGGGATTATCAGTTACATGTTTTTTATATTTATAAACATGTATATTTGTACATATGTATATTTGTCTAGGCTGTCTAGAGTTGTATATACATATTTATAAATATATACATGTAATTGCATTAGTCAGGATAATTTATATTTGTATTAGTCATGGTAATTTATTTTCTATATTTTTAAATATATATCTCCACTTTTTTCCCTACAAAGAATCCACATCAGCGGTTCTTAACCTTAGCTGCATGTTAGAATGACTCAAGTAGTTCTTAAACTACTTAAACACAAACTTCCTTGTGTCCAGGAAGCATCCCAGATCCATCAATTCAGAATCCCTGGAGCTGAGATCCAGCCATTATCAGTTTTAAAACTCCAGGTGATGCCAGTTTGCAATCAAGACTGAGAACCAGTGCTCTAAATCATTAGGTTCATTGGGAAAGCCAGGCAACTTGGGAAAATCCACCAGGTAATTTTGATATGCATCCCATCCACTGTTAACACAACATCTTGAAGGCCAGCAGTGTCATCACCTAATAATGTTAACCTTAACACCTCCTGATTCTGCAAACTGCATCTTTCCCCTGGAGTTTGGGGTGCAGCCTCAGAAGGGAACAATCAAGTGGCAGTGAGGTGTGGGTGTCACACAGTGGTTGCCTGGACTCATTAACCTACCCCACGATAGTCACCTGACCTAGCCTTGCTGCAAGATTGCAATTGTTGCCTCCATACTGGGTAGTTCCCAGGGAGTCAACATCTCCAATGTGAAGTATGTTCATAGCAAAATGTCAAGGAAACCCCTAAAAATATCTAAATCAGAAACATGGTCCAGTTAGCTCAAGTTTCCTCATCTGGTCTTTACAAAACTGGAAAATACAAATTAGTTCTTTTGAAGCAGACAGTTAACTGGTAGTGAAAATGGAAACTCATTTCAAGAAACAATTTTCTACTAAGAGCATGCAAGTTACATGGTGGAATATGGGACCAGGCCACCGCCAAGCCAGCTGACCTGCCTCCAGGCTCACACCACTCAACTCTGAAATGCTGAAATGACAACATGGTGCCACTTACCGGGAATGGGTGATGCGTTCTGTTACCTAAACTATAAACCTCTAATATGCCTCCCAAGAAGTTTTCTGGTTCAGAAAACCACAAAAGAAAAACTAAAGACAAAAGAACTACAGAAAAAATGGGATGTGATTGCCAATATGAGTCAGAAAAAGGAAGTTTAAAATGTTTTGAATAAGAATTCTCAGGTATATTCCCATGTACTTCACGTGAAGGATGATCCAATTTATATTCCCATGTACTTCACGTGTGAAGGATGATCCAATTATAGATGACACAAAAGATGTGAAATAACAAATCATTCCAAATAAGTTTAAATGTTATGTTACATTTGATGCATGTAATAAATTCTGTGCATTGAATATGAAGAGATCCATTTTAATTTTAAAAAATCAATTTCTTCCTGTCTCTACTAGGTAAATATTAAGAAATACTTAAACAACATCTACTTGAAGGCACCAAATTATTAGCCTGCCTAGAGCAGCCACAGGCCTGTTTTAGCCTTCCTTGAAAACTCTAACACAGTTTTCCTCTAGAGCAGTTCAGACTTTAATGAACACACACATTAGCCACAGATCTTATTACAATGCACATTATGAGTTCAAAGTTCTGGGGTGGGGCCTGAGATTCTGCATTTCTATCAAACACCCATATGATGCCAATAATGCTCCAATAAAACCTTATTTACGGGCTTCCCTGGTGGCGCAGCGGTTGGGGGTCCGCCTGCCGATGCAGGGGGCTCGGGTTCGTGCCCCGGTCCGGGAAGATCCCACATGCCGCGGAGCGGCTGGGCCCGTGAGTCATGGCCGCTGAGCCTGCGCGTCCGGAGCCTGTGCTCCGCAACGGGAGCGGCCACAACAGTGAGAGGCCTGCGTACCGCAAAAAAAAAAACACACAAAAAAACAAAAAAAAACACTTATTTACAAAAACAGGTAGCCAGCCCACAGTTTACAGTTTTGTTACCAAACCTCCTGCGTCAGATTCCAGCAAGAGTCCTTCTGCCCCGGGGTCACTTACGCCAATAGAAGGAGACCAAGATCGGTTCAGAAGCCAAAGAAAGCTTTGTTCTTCGTCAAAACATGGCGAGGTGCGAGCTCTCACCGTAAAGCACAAGCTCTCTGGAAGGACCCTGGGCGGCGGCCTGCTGCAGGGAGGCTTATATAGGGTCCTCGTCAGCGGGAAGGGGGCGGGTCCGCGCAGCTGCGTGCTGCTAGCGCAGCTCAAGGCTCCAGATCACAGCCCCAGGCGCAGCGTCTCTGCGCACGGCCTCGCTGAGCCAAGGTGTCATGCGCAGAGCTTCTGCACGCAGCCCACCAAGCTCAAGTATCAGGTGCAGCCAATTCACGCTAGGAACTCTTCTGTATTGCTAGGAAGGCCACTGAACGCGGTACCCTACGAGCAAGTGAAACTAGACTAAGCATGAAGGAAAAAAGGCTAGATTTTACTACCCAGGTTCTATTTCCCAGGAACTGTTAATGGGCTTTGCTGGTGCCAAACTCCTCCTCGGGCTTTTGTCTTGCTCTTCATTCTTGGGGGCCGATTAGAAGTGAAGGTCCATCTTCTGTAACATTTCTGCTGGTTTGGGTCATCATCATAATCCCAGGTGGAGGAGCAGAGCTCCTCCCCAGCTGCCTTTAGATGTGTTTGATTGTCACCAGGATTTAGCCCTAACTGTTCATATCCCTGAGTGACCACCATTTAGAATTTTATAAATTCTAACCTTTTGGAGACAAAGGACACAAGACAATTTAGGAGGCATGGCCCAAGCATTAGCAAGAGAATGACAGTCACATGTCAAATTTTTCCTAAAAATTAAGGTATCTAGGTCTTTTGCCTATAGCAAAGGTGTGCCCTGATATCGAGGCTCAATGCTGTGGCCTGAATATCCCTGGTCACACTATTGTTTTTTGGAAGAGAAACTTCTGGTCAGAGAGACGTTCACAGAGTAGTCCAGGCGGTCCATTGTCCCAGGGCAGAATGTGTAGTTAGAGTCCCCAAGTGGGGTCTGTTCCACTTAGGAGTAAGCTGATCTTGTGGGCTGCCAGTTTTCCAGGTTTTTAGATACACTCAGTCTCCTGTCAGGAAGGTGTGGAGGGCCAGATCGGTGGGTGCAGGCAGCACCTGGTTACTGTGTTCCATGAGGGCTTTCATGGTTTCTCCTATCTGGAGGGCATACTTCAGCTGTTCCATTTCAAAGGGGTTAAGGTATCCCTTTGCTTGGGCTTGCAGAATGGGGCTACCATACATAAGTTCAAATGCATTTAACTTTATCTCTTGAGGCTAACAGCATGCAGACCAGGGCAACTGGGATAATGTAATCCAATTTTCTTGAGTCTCCTGGCATAGCTTGGCTAAGGTTCATTTTAAGTGATTGGATCTCTCTACTTTCCCTGATGATTGGGGTCTCTCTAGGCTGAGTGCACGGTCCATTTTTTTTTTTTTTTTTTGCGGTACGCGGGCCTCTCACTGTTGTGGCCTCTCCCGTTGCAGAGCACAGGCTCCGGACGCGCAGGCTCAGAGGCCATGGCTCACGGGCCCAGCCACTCCGCGGCATGTGGGATCTTCCCGGACCGGGGCACGAACCCGTGTCCTCTGCATCGGCAGGCGGACTCTCAACCACTGCGTCACCAGGGAAGCCCTGCACGGTCCATTTTATGCCCAGCGTACTTGTTATCCCTTTTGTCATTTGAGACATGAATGCTGGGCCATTATCACTTTATAGGGATCCTGGGATCCCAAACCTGGGGATTATCTCTTTTAGGAATAGTTTAACCACTCTGGCTGGATGCCATTTTGGTTCTAGCAGGAAATTCTTCTACCTGCCCTGAAAATATGTCCACTAGCACCAAGAGGTGCCTGAAGTTGCCCAGTGCTCTTGGCATCACAGTGAATCTGACAATCTTCTCCAAGATATGTCCCTCTGGTCTGAATGGGCCTTATCTCGGGCCCTCTGGGGGTCTGGTGTTAGGGGGGTTCATTGTGCTGGTGGGGCATATCTCAACTATCTGACTGATTATATTTTTCATGCCATGAGTTACCATGACCTCAACTAACATAACCAATTATATAGGGCTTCTCTCCCATAGTGAGTTCCTTGATGGACCTCCCGATGGCTTGACAAGCTGCAGTTTGGGAAAGAAGTATTGCCCATGTTTATTAACTAGCCACTCATTTCTGGGCTTTGTCTAATTCTTACTTTGTGTAGATTCAGGAGTATTTGGATGGATCTGGCCTCTTAGGTATGAGGCCTAGTTGACAAATTACTGGTTCTAGGGTTGCCATTTTGGCAGTTGTGTCCTCTTTGTCGTTTATTACCTCCGCATTCCCTTTTTGATGACCCCTATAGTGAATCACTGCCACTCTTTTTGGAAGCTACACTGCTTCTAGGAGTCTCAATATGTTTAAGCCACGTTTTACCTGCTTATTCTTTGCAGTAAGCTTACCCCCTTTCTTTCCAAATAGCCCTGTGTGCACGTAGGATGGCATACGCATACTGAGAGAGTCTCTGTAAACTTTCAAGACCTTCCCTGTCCCAAGCTCTGAGGCTCGGGTAAGGGCTATCAGTTCCGCCTTTTGGGCTGAAGTCCCTAGGGGTGGGCTTCGTGCCTCTATGACTTAGGTCTGTGAGATCACTGCATATCCCAGCCTTTTTCCCTCTTTCATAAAACTTTCCCATCCGTGAACCACTCCTCCTAGGTGTTTGGGAGAGGCTTACTTCCTAGGTCAAAGTGACTAGAATAGATCTTGTCTATGCTTTCTATACAGTCATGCTCCAAGAACCCCATTTCTGTGGGTAGCCGGGTGGCAGGATTTAGCATGTGACAGGTTTTTATGGTAGCCACTGGGTCTGAAAGCGTAGCCTGAACCTGAGTCAACTTTCTGGGGGATAGCCATTCTGTTCCTTTAGAACTTACTAAAGTCTGAAACTGGTGTGGATTCCATACAGTGATTGGCTGACCAAATGTTAACTTTTCAGCCTCCTTTAGTGGGGTTGTAGTAGCTGCTACCGCCCATAGGCAAGGAGGCCACCCCTTAGCAGTCTGATCTAAGTGTTTAGAGAAACAAACAGCCACCTGAATAAGGGGTCCCAGTTTTTGAGCTAATACCCCAAGGGTGATTCCCCTTCTCTCATGAATGTCGAGGTATCCAGATATGGCAAAACTTGGCCATCCCCAGGAAACCCCTAAGCTGTCTGCAAATGGCTTCTTTTCTTTCCTGGGGTAGGCTTCTCTGGCCTTCTGTGAGAATGAAACCTAGGTCGGTCACCCTAGTTTGTGATATTTGAGCCTTTTTCTTGGACACCTTATATCCTTTATCATCTAGGTGGTTCAGGGTGGTTACAGTATTTTTGTCAGAGGCATCCTTAGTAGGGTTGGCAATCAGAATGTCATCCACATACTGGAGGAGGGTGGATCTTTTAGGTCTTTAGCTAAAGTTTCCCCAAAGATGGTGGGGAAATTTTTGAACACTTGGGCAGGCCTGTTTAGCAGTATTGTTTTTGTTGTGTGTTTGGGTCCTGCCATGCAAAAGCAAAAATTTCTTGTGACTCTGGGGCTAATGGATACAGAAAAAGGCATCTTTTACATCTAATACAGAATACCAGGTCCTGGTGGATGGTAGAGTGGCCAGCAGGGTGTAGGGATTAGAGACTCCTCATGTATATCCTCAGTGGCTTCATTGACTGCCGCGAGGTCCTGTACCATCCGGTATTCCCCGTTAGGTTTCTTTATTGGGAGAATGGGAGTATTACAGGCTGATTGGCATGATCTAAAAAGACCCTCATCAATTGGGCCCTGTGTAACAGGAGCAGTGCCCAACAAGGCCTCCTGACAGAGAGCGTACATTTTCTACTGGGCCATGTATGTCTGGGCTTTAGGTAGACTATCACGGGAATGGCTCCTGCAGCTTGTCCTACCCGTCCCTGGGCCCAGACCTTGGGATCTGCTCCAGGGAGGTTGACTGGCCCTGTCTGGGGAGGTTTGTCCTCAGCCATTACCATTATTACCTTGTGCCCCCTGTCTAGGGGAACCCCAGTCTCCAGTTTGTATCCCATTAGGTGGATAGTAGCTCCCAATTTATGTAAGATATCCCTTCCTAGCAGGGGTATAGGGCATTTGGGAACGTATAGGAAGGAATGGGTAAGAGTATGTTTCTTCAATTTGCATTCTAATGACTATGAATGCTCATTCTTGGGCCTTCCCTGATACCCCCATTATTTTACAACTCTTGTGACTGAGTTTGCCTGATCTGGTGTTCGGAAGTGAATAAGTGGCATCAGTGTTGCCTAAGAATTCGACAGGATTTCCCCCTATGTCCAGTGTCAGCCAGGGCTCCTTCAGGGTCAGTTGGAGTGCCAGCTTAGGAGCCCCTTGGCCCCATAATTCAACAGCTGTTCAAACCATGTGCCCTGGAGGGTAGTGGCCAGGATCTGTCATTTCCACCCACCTGTGGGGACTGTGAGGGATTCTCCCTTCCAGTGTCCCTTTTGTTTGGGGTAGCCCATCAGGGCTCATTCTGCAGGACTGGAAGTTTCCTGGGTATCATCCCCAACCCGAAAATATTTAATCTTCCTATGTAATACACCCTGGCCCCAATACCAGCTGGGAGATGGAGAAATTTGGCCCATCAATGGGTCTCTAAATTACAACATCATTATTTTATTACCCAGATTCTGTTTTTATTTCCGGGGAATTGTTAACGGGCTTTGCTGGTGACAATTTGCAGTTTGAATTTTTAAAATATTACTTATCTTGTTACTGAGTGTTTTTGGTGCATTCAAGTAGAGTGCCTCATTTGCCTTCCCCTGGTCCTGGCTCCCTTTGCAGCCTGCAGACCACACTTCCAGTAGTGACGTCCTGGTGGACTGCCTCTTTGTTTATTGTTCCTGGCCTGAGACCGATTCACGTGCACTTCACTTTCAAATTCATCTGTTATGCCATCCAGCCTGCCTCCACTTCACCCCACCAGTGCTCATCTCATGTAAAATATGTTCAAAAGCCCAACTTTTCAAGAAGGTACTGGAATGTGTTCTAATTATTTATGTCTATCTATATCTATATCTATATCTATATCTATATCTATATATCTATAGCTATATCTGTATACCACACTTCCAGTAGTGACGTCCTGGTGGACTGCCTCTTTGTTTATTGTTCCTGGCCTGAGACCGATTCACGTGCACTTCACTTTCAAATCCATCTGTTATGCCATCCAGCCTGCCTCCACTTCACCCCACCAGTGCTCATCTCATGTAAAATATGTTCAAAAGCCCAACTTTTCAAGAAGGTACTGGAATGTGTTCTAATTATTTATGTCTATCTATATCTATATCTATATCTATATATCTATAGCTATATCTGTATAGTTTCTGAAATTTTATCTTTCCCTAGATGAAATTCCTATTTCAGGGAAATAATTTTTAAAATGCTTTACTACAGTTGTAGATGCTACATTTCCTGATGGTGTGTGTATGGGCACATGTGTATGTGTGTATATATATACTCTTTTTAAAATGAAGTCCAAACATTTAAAAATTTTTCTTGAATGGGGCCTCACGGAAAGTTTGCCTCCACTGGTTGGGCATTTGTTCTCTATATAATATGATCAGAATACTCTGGAGTTACTCTCCTTTTCTTATAGAGCTTTCATCAGAAGAGTAGGAAATATGTTCACATGTAAAAAGCATGTCAAACATGGGGAGACTTAAAAGGAGCTTTAATTGCCTCTTCAACAGTGGGGGACAGAGTTAAGATAAGCTAAACTATGTTGGCTTAAAATGAGTTCAGATAATCCATCATTTCTTCATTGCTCTTATTCTTTAAATATGTGTCCTCCTTTTAAAAACACATTGACACAATTTCCAAAGTCTCAACACACCAGTCTGACGAGATGGTTGTTCTTCATCAACTTGATATTTTATACTGAGCAGAAGTGTTTAGCAACATCTTCCAACTCAGAGGTTTCATCATAAAACTTGTGTCTACAGCTCATTTATAAAACTATGAAAAAAGGTCACCTCCAGCAAGGTTTCCTCACCATCTGTTTCCAAAGAGCTCAATAATCGGCCTCTCCCTTCCCTGTCTGGCTTCTGCTGCATTGGTCACAAACCACAAAAACACTTTATCCAAATAGATACACCCATTAACTCACATACTGAGCAACAAGTTTACACAGAAATACACTTTAAAGGTTGTGGGTTGGTGGGAAGTCAAGGGAACTGGACCAGTGGGAGGGGGTCGTAGGTGGAAGAGAATAAAGGAACCTGCGTGATGGGGTGGGTGATGGGTGGCCTAGGAGGGGAGATGATCAGAGAGGTAGCACAGGAGGATAGTTTTGCCTATGCTTTAAACCAAGATAGTTTTTGCCTCTTAGTAAATATTTATTGAGATCTTCTATGGACTTTGCCCTGGGCTGGACTTTATGGCAAACTCAGAGGGAGTCTACATCGTTGAACCACTACTCAAGGGATTTACAATCTAGGGTTAAGATTAACACACATGAAGCCACTGCATGAGAGCACGTACACAAACACAAAGATACAGAAAATATTTGATTTCTTCAGTATCTCAAGTACTTCAGAAATATCTTATTTATTCCTCATAATAATCCTGCAAAGTTAGGAACTACTGATCCCCTCTTATTGATGGAGAATCTGAGGCCCAGGAAGGGTAAATAATCTCCCCAACATCACACAGCTATCAAGAGGCAGAGATAGGATTCAGTCCTAGATTTATCAAACTTTGTTTTGATCTCAGTGGTTTAACCTAATAAGAGATTTTTTTTGGCCCAGAGTCTGAAGATATTCCTGGTTGGTTGAGCTTTTCTGGAAGGTTATTCTCCAGATGGTGACTCAGGAATCTAGCCCCTTCCATCCTGAAGCCCTGCTATTTCTAACTTCTGGCATCCAGAATTGTCCATGAAGAGGAAGAGTGAGCAATGAATGGCACATGAGATACTGTAACAACCCTTGCCCAAAACCAATATAAATCACTTTTATTTCATTGACCATAATAAGTTTCAAAGCCCCAGTAAGATGTAAAAGGGTTGGGAAATGGAGTGGCTGGGTAGCTGTGTCCCAGATACAACTTGACCTAATGGAAGGATAGCACATATCTTTGGCAGTCAGCTAGCTCTCCCTGCTACAAACTCCAAAGCCACTAAACGTCACACTTCTGAACCATATGAGGAAGAGCTAAATTATTTGTTGCTAAATTACAAGTTCCTGAAAGAAGTTCAAAGCAGTGGGAGATCACAGGGTTGGAGCAGAAAGAAAGGAACCTGAGTAGGGTGCTGAAAAGTGGGTATGAGGAAGACCCTTCTGTCTGAGAAGAAACAGAGTGAACATGCAAAGTAGGAAAGATAATGGTGCTCACAGTCATGTTACAAAATATATTTATGAGGTGTATCACAGGCAGTGATATGTAATCACAGGCTAAGCTCCCAGGGGAGGACAGCTCTCTGAAAAAATAGGGCTTAGTAAATGCTTTTCAGCTGATGCAGACTGCAGCCTTCCCAGGGACTTCTCAAAATGTAAACTCAGAGGCCAGGGACCATGGTTTTTTGTTTTTGTTTTTGTTTTTCATGTTGTATTTTGCGATTCAGCACCCAGAACTTGGCAATGGTTCAGAAAAGATGAATTGTGAATGTTCCATGGACAAGGGTAGGCTTTCAAAATGTGTGCTGAGAGATGGATAATCCAAGGTCTTCCATTTTCATTGTCCACTATTGGGCTTTTCATTACCTAAGAGAAGTTGTAAATTCCTGGAATCTTGTATTATGTATCTTTTCCACAAAAGAAGTCCTAAGAATTGGTAAGGGAGCATACAGTGGAGGTGGTGAAAGATCATTTCCATCAGAGGTGCTGGTGAAAGCTTCCTGGAGATGTGGCAGCCAAGCTGGGCTTTTGTATAGAGAGAATACCCTGAGTACAGGCACTGAAGTGGGCAAGGACAGGGTGGGCAGCAATACCAGCTGGCACGGACAGTGTGTAGGGAAGTAGAGCCCTGAGGTTGTGGTCTGGAAGGGCTAGAATGCTCATCTAGAGTAACTTGGAATACAGTGGGTTGTTTTGGGAATATTCGGAATATTAATCCAGCAGGATTGCATAGGATCGTTGAGGAGTTGGAAGACTGAGGTGGTGGAATAAATCAGGAAGCCTCTGACTTCCCTTTTTTCATTGCTCATTTACGATCATTTGGCTAATGCCCCCCTATCTCACTGGGCATTTAGGCATGAGGGCAAGGGCTTCTGTCTCAGTCATTTGTTGAAAGAATGAAATTCTGTTGGAGTCCAGGCAGGAGGCCTCAGTAAGGTAATTATTTGGGGAGTGGAAGGGAGGGAATGGATTCAAGAGCACCAGTGAGGTGAGAGGTCCTTCCCCTTGCTCTGCTGTTCTGTTGAATGACCTAGGGAGAGTCAACTCTCTCCTCGTCTCTGTTTTTTCACCTTTACCTGGTTCCCTACACGTGAACACTGAGGAGATAGGATTATAGAAGAGGTTATGGATGACTGAAAGTAAAAGGGCTTGTATAAGAGCTTGTTAAAAGAAAAGTGAAGCAAGCGTGACCGGGATCTCAAAGTTTTGGGGCTGGGTGACGTCTTCAGGTGGTGGGTGCTGTGGCGGCTATGGAATGCAGAGCCCTGTGGGGAAGCGGGAGACGTGAAAACAAATACCCGAGTCCATCATGTATATTGGAAGTGAGTGACTATAGAAGGTGGTTTTGCTTTGGTGGCTGGAAAAAACAGTTACATATAAGAAATAAAACAGTTTTAAGCTTATAAAAGGCCACCAGGGCAAAAGGACATAGGGGATCCAGTGCAGCAAGAGGAGGCAGCAGCTTCAGTGGTGGATCTGGGTGAATAGGTGAGCCCTTCTATGCTTTAGCTGGTACATCTGTAAAAGGAAATTATATGGTTCTTCCTGAAAGCTGCCCTGATGACTTCCCACACCCACCTACTTCCCTATCTCCCTCCTCTGAGCCAACGCTCTGTGCTCCCAGCTCTCAGGTGCCATAAGAATTGTTGCCTGGAATGGCCCAGCCCAAGTCTCTGTCTAGTTTTCTTATTTCTTTAGAGATACAGAAAGGGTCCAGGCAAGAATATGGATCCCAAGTCTTGCAAACTGCAGTGACTAATGTGGTACCTCCACCCCAATGTGACTTAAGTGATGCGAATTCCCTTTTGAGAGCATTGACACAGGATCCTGTGCTCCAAGGTTTGAAAAGTCCTACAGCTGAATCCCAGGCTGAGGTCTTGTACATCTGGAAAGTACTCTCCAACTCGCAAAGTCCTGTCATGTGGGCATGATCTCTCCCAGACTGAGGAAGGTAAACAACCCTATGAGCCCATGTTCTGGCTGCTGTGTGCTCCAAGGGAGGGGAGGCCTTCCTGACCACATGAGGTGCCCCACACCCTCTCTACTCCCTTTCCCACAGCCTTTCAACCCCCAGAGAGTGCTGGAGGAGATGAGCTAGTGCTCAAGGCTCCCAAATCCGGGTGAGCTCTGGTTCACCCACTCTGTCTCCCAACCACAGCCAGCTAAGAGGAAGGATGCTCCCAGCTCGGATCTGTGACTGGAACCAGAGAGTCTCTGGAGGCCAAGAAAATTGGGTCAGACTTCTGTGCTGGGATGGGAGATTCCTTGGAGTGACTGGGTATGTGTCAGCCGCTAAATGATTCCACTCTCTTCTCTCAGCTCCTAAGCCACCGCCCTCCCCTTAGGGAGCTCCAGTTGCCAAGGAGCACTGCCTTGCCCTGTGGCTGCTGCAGCACGCATGCTTAATAATAATGAACATCATTTATGGGGCCCTTAAAATGTGCAGGCAGCATGCTCACCACTTTACAGATGTGACCAGTTTGCCAGCTTGGGACATGAAATGAAATCACATTCTCTCAAACTCGAACATTAAATGCCCCTGCATCGGCATTGTGTCTGTGCAGGAGCTCCAAGGCCCTGAGAAGAATCCTTCTGTCCAAAGGTCAGTCCAGATTAGTATGGCCTGTAAGTAAGGCATTAAACCCAAACCTCGCCTAGTCTGCCAAGGAACCTCATTCTTTTTGGCTGTGGTTGCCACTGCTAGCGGCCACTGTTGAGATTCCACAAAATTCCCTCAGATCAATGACCCGGCATCTGAGGTGGCCACTTCCCATTTCAGGGGCCAGACCCCTTCAAACAGGCATTTCCAGCAATGGTAACAAGTCCAAAATCACTGTGCATGTTAGAACATGCACCTGCTAAGGTCCACTGTCCTTTGTCTATGTCACCTCAACTTAGGAAATATTAGGCATCAAACAACAAATGCCAGGGCACAGCTCCGAGTTTTATACACAGCATTCTGAGCTCACACACAGTTATTCTTCCCAACTCAGCTTCCCATCATACTTCCTATTAAGCTATTGATATCATCCCTTAAATATTGAAGAAGGGACCACCTCTCCATATGTAACATCAACCGTATTTCCTGTCCAGTAGGACTAGCATATTTTTCAGGGAATCACCAACCTTATTATTTGTGGGTTATCTTTTTATAAATTCCCACACCCCCTTTGCATCATTAGCTCCATTTTACAAATGAGGAGACAGGTAGATTGATGTGAAGGAACTTTTGCAAGGCCACACAGCTAATAAGGGGTAGAACTGGGATTTAAACTCACCCCTGGTTCACAACACAGCACTGTTCCATCTTACTAACATGTTCTTGGTTGGGACGTCCATCCAGCTCAAAGTCAAGAGAAAAGGCTCCTTAAGTAGGTAAATGTGTTTCTCTGTGGAGCCCCTGGACCTGGGGGAAATCATGTGGAGGTAGCCCAGCTGAAAGCCCTTATCTGAACTCCACTGGAGGAGGCGGACACTCCAGTGGCTTGTGAGTAGCCAGAACATGTCATGCTGCACATGGGGTGTGGTGGTTGAGCACACATGTTGATGTTGAACTGTGGCCTGGCCCGGCACTTTTATTAGACCAACGACCTAGGCTCAGAAGACCCGGGAGGGTAAATGTGAGAGAATCTAAAGGCATTTGTGCCAGCTATGAGCCTCAGTCCGTTCCTAGGCTGGCTTTTGGCCTCAAACTCAGCACTAGCCTCCTTGGCCATAATTGTCTCTGCACTGAGCCTGAGGATTTTTGGACAGAAACCAGGGAAGAAGGGCTTTATTTGGTCTCACTTACAGTTATTTGGATATATAAACTTGACTTTTCAAGTATCACGCCTGATCACCCTCTTCTATCCCAATAAAGGCCCACAGTGAAACATAATGTGCTCCAAACAAGAAGTTCAGATGGAAAATATTTGAACAGAAGTTATATTTGAGTCCCAGACAAGAGCCAAGTAGCTGACGGTGAAATCAGAGATCGAGACTATGGATGGGTACAGAGGAGAGAAGGAGCAGGTGCCTCTGAGAGAGACCCATATTCTAGGGTGAGGGTGGAGGAATGTTAACCGGAAGTAAGTGGCGAACCGCCAAGCCAAAGCAAGTACAGGATCCAAAGCTGCCTGTATGGCCTGTCCATAAGGAATGTTGCCAAGAATGAGCCCAGCAGGGAAGAGAGGAGTTGAAGACTCACCAGCATCTTGCTTAGCAGCCAACAACTGGGGGTGAAGTGGCGCCAGCAGTGCATTCTGGGCTCTACCTCTTGAGTAATTCAGATGGGGGTGTTTCTGTCCCTTAGATCTGGGAACAAGAGGCTTGAATCCTATCCCCACCCTCACCCCTACTTAGATTTTGGAAATTCAACACTCTCCCTCGGATTTCTATGAATTCCTGAGGACTTATATTATCACTGTATCCTCTGCTACTTAAGCTTCTACTTTCCAGAATGTTGCGTCTGTTGTGCATCATATTGACCCAGATATCAAACACAGTGACCTCCCTCCAATTTCTGCACACCTGTGCCCTCTCCCCTACTTCCAAAGTAGACTTTAAAGGATTTTGGTTTGAGGGGAAATGGAGGAGAGGATTCATCGTGGTGATGTACAGCAATTGTTATAGATGACAGTGTTTTATTCTTATATCTGCTTGCTTTGTACTTTTTCATGGAGTGAACACTTTATTACTACATGTGCCAAAATATGATATCTCTTTCATGACCTTGGGTGAATGGATTTCATAGTATAAGCATCAGATAATAACCATGAGTATAGCTTACATTTATTGAGAATGTACCATGTGCCAGGCACTATTAAGAAATTTATAAGGAATAATTCATTTTATCCAAAAAACCATCATCATTTTAGAGGATAGGAAACTCTCTATTAACAGACTGAGTGGTAAAGTAACTTCTCCAAGGGTACACAGCTAGTAACTAACAGGAGTGGGATTTAAGCTCAGGCATTCTGACTCCAGACCTTCACTTCCCACTAGTGCCTGCCTTGATCCCCTATCTGGAGCCCAACATCACTAGAGAGAGTGAAGAAGAGCTACATGAGTACCTGGACTATCTGTGTGAGAAGCAGAAGGTGGAGGAAGGGGAGAGGAGATGAGAGAGACTGAGAGGTTATTAAATGGTCAACAGAATCTGGGTACTGAGAGAGAATGATCTATTTCATGAAGAGGCTGATTTTCTCCTAGAGTCATAGACTCTGGACCTGGATCAGAGCAAAGCTCAGAAAAGAAAAGCTCTAGTAGACAGGGAAGGTACCCTCAGCCCAAACCTGGAGAAACAGGGCATGAGAACTTAGCTGAGGACTCAGGTTTCCTGGAGGCTGTGCAGGAGGTTCTGTCTCTGTTCCATACTGCAGATATAAGAAGGTTCTTGGTTATTTGCCACTGATAATAGAATAGTGGCAAATAGGCAGGAAAAGCAGCAAAAGAGAGGTCTTCCTCTGGAGTCTGAAGATCTCTAAGTGTCCTTCGCTATTGATCTTTAGCTTCTAATCTTTTTAATTAAAAAAAAAACTTTTAATTTTATTCTCTAGAAACTTTTTTTTCCAATTGTGTAAATGATACATTCTCACTGTGGAAAATTTGAAAAAAGGTATAAAGAAGAAAATGGTAATCTCTCTGAGACTCATCTCTAGGGGAATTAATCTTATAATAAAGGTCACACTGTAGATCAACAGAGAAAAACATATTTTTCCATAAATGGTAATGGGATAATCAGATGTCCATTTGGCAAGAGAAATGGAATCTTTTCTTTTGAAAGATCTCTATCTTTCACCATCATCATCATCAAAAAATTTCTGGGTGGCCTAAAGATCTAAATCTAAGCTACAAAAGTCATAGAAAGAAAAAAATATATATATACACACACATATGAAATATATGTAAGAAATGTATATATATACATATATACGAAATTTATATGAAATATCCAGAATAGGAAAATCTATAGAGATAGAAAGTAGATTATATAGTAGTTGACTTGGGCTGGGGGAATGTGGGGGAACTGGGAGTGACAGATAAGTGCTGCAGTGTTTCTTTTTAGGGTAGTGAAAATATTCTAAAATTGATTGTGGTAATGGATGCACAATTATGGGACTATATTGAAAGCCATTGAATTGTATACCTTAAATGGGAGGAATGACATGGCATGCTCAGAAAGTTCTGAATGAAGAGAGTTTAACACAGGATTGTTTACAGAGGTGTGAGCAGGGTTAAAGGAACCACTAGGATGGCAAACCACTGGGGACTAACAATGGGAGGTCTTTACACTGCTGGGCCTGAAATAGCAGCAGGAGGAAAGAGTCTTACCAGAGCCTTGTGAGAGCTAGAACTGAAGAAATGCAGTGCAGCTGCTTCCAGAACGGTGGGAAGGCAGAGAGGAAGTCAGGGGAATTCATACTCCAAGCATTGACCTTCTCACCCTCCAGGCTCATGCTGCTGCCTCCCATTGGCCAAATGTTAATAAAAGCTGGAGGCCAGGCAGTCTGGTGATATAGTTCTTTTTTTTTTTTTTTTTTTTTTTTTTTTTTAATGCGGTACGCGGGCCTCTCACTGTTGGTGGCCTCTCCCATTGTGGAGCGCACGCTCCGGACACGCAGACTCAGCGGCCATGGCTCACGGGCCCAGCCGCTCCGCAGCATGTGGGATCTTCCTGGACTGGGGCACGAACCCGTGTCCCCTGCATCGGCAGGCGGACTCTCAACCACTGCGCCACCAGGGAAGCCCGATATAGTTCTTAAAAAGACACAGAGCAAGGCAGAGAAAAATGAAGAATGGATCGGGATGGGAGGGTAGAGACGGAATAAAACCAGCACCTCCCACGACCAGCAAGTGCACTCAGAGGTTTTAAACAATAAAGAAGCTCAATACACTGTGTACAGCATGCGTGTACAAGAATGGTGGTAGCACCATTGTGTGTAGTAGACCCAAACTGGAGATGACCCAAATGCCCATCCATGCTAAAATGGACAAGTGAGTTGTGCTGTGTCCATTCACACAAAGGAACACTGAAGCAATGAAGTGATGAGCTCCACATACATAACGTGGAGCAAAAGAAACACGAAAAGTATGATTCCATGTATATAGAGTTCAAAATTGTCAAAGCTAATTTATATTGCTTGGGAATACAAACAGGACATATATGTAATGATTATCATAAAGGTCAGGATAGTGTTTTTTTCTAGGGAAGAGAGAGGATTATTTATGATAAATGCTGTACAAGGGGAGGAGGTTGGGGAGAGGAGGTCCTTTGGGTGCTGTCAGTGTTCTAGTCCTTGATCTGCCTGTGGTTGCACAGATGTTTGCTTGATACATATTCACTAAAAATATATTTTATCTGCATAGTTATAATTCAGTTAACAAAAAGGAAAACACTGTGGTATAATTTTCACATATTTTCTGGGCATATACAAATATATACACACACATATATAAAATATTTAACATTTCTGCACTTGCAACTTTTCTCACTAAACAACAATAGAGCATAAAGCTTTTATGAAATCCATAAAAACTCTTTTCCAAGTTAATTTTAAGGCTTGGAATATAATATTGCCAAATAGTATATATTATAAATACCTAACTATTCCTGATTGAGAACATCTACATTGTATCAGTACTCTCATTTATGACACTTCTTACCTCTTCTAATGAGTAGCTATTTTAAGAAATTCTAACCCATACTTTCATACCTTGGCTTCATTTATGCAATGGGAGAAAAATGAAAAGAGTCTTAATTAAAGCTCCAACTGACCCCCAGTCTGGGTATGTCTCCCTAGATTAGCCCTTGTCACCCTTTCCACTTGTCCTTTATGCCATTTATCATCATTGTAAATATTGTAATTAGTTATCTGTTTACTTAGTTTTTAATGTCTATCTCCCCTACTGGAAACTCCATGAGGGCAGAGACCACATCTACTCTGTTGATGTCTGTCCTTAGAGCCAGCATAGAACCTGCCTGACATAAATAAGATGTTCAATAAATATTTGTCAAAAGAACGAGTGAATATATGAATGACCAAATTACTTTGTATCCAGTCTATCTGTCCTGTCCATCTTTGAAAATGAGTCCATTTCCTCCAGATAATAGCCTCACAAAATAGAGATACCACTGGGTGTCCAGCAGAGGCCACATGACCAATTGGGAAAGATGAGGGTGTGGACAGAATCCCTTCACTGTTTGTGATTTGGAATAGAGGTCTCTAAGATCCTTTGCCAAATCCTGGTATCTAAGGTCCTTTCCCAAATCCTGGGATCAGTCACCTGGCTCTGACAAAGAGCCAGGACTCAAGATGGGAAGAGTGGAACTTTGTATCTGAACAGAAAGAATTTGTTTAAAAGTAACTGATGAGTTACTGGAAGCCATTCTCTTACTGAAAAAAAAAAAAAAAACAAAAAAGGAATTTTTTGGAAAATAATTGCATAAGTAAATGAGCTTCAAGGGAATGACAAAAAATGGAATCTAAATGTCTTAGAGGCAAAAAAAAAGTATTACTAAAATTTGGCAATGCTTAAATAAAAGATGCATTTTTTTTTTTTTTTTTTGCGGTACGCATGCCTCTCACTGTTGTGGCCTCTCCCATTGCGGAGCACAGGCTCCAGACGCGCAGGCTCTGCAGCCATGGCTCATGGGCCCAGCCGCTCCGCGGCATGTGGGATCTTCCTGGACCGGGGCACAAACCCGTGTCCCCTGCATCGGCAGGCGGACTCTCAACCACTGCACCCCCAGGGAAGCCCAAGATGCATTTTTTAAATCATTTGTCTCATAAAACTAGGCCAGTAACTGTCCATGGCTCATGCTCTTCTTACACTCTGAGTTGAGAAGTATTCAAAAAACTGAGTTTTTCCCCATTTATTGGAATTAGGGACAACTGACATTTCTTATTAGAATGTAAAACAGTGAAACATAGTTCACATATGTTACATAAAATTGTTTTTTTAAAGAGATTTCCTCTGGAAAGAGACAGAATGGAATTTTCAATGGAAAATTGAAAATTCCCCAATATCAAGATGAGTCAGCAAATAACTTCCTGACAGCAACCTGGGAACCCTGCTGAACAGACAGACCTACTTTAATGGGAAATCAGCTCTATTTCCTGGCTTGCAGGAACTATTGTTATTTGCAGACATTTTAGGTGATATGTCTATGTCTTTGCCTGCTGAAATTTATTAGGAACAGAGCATGATATTCCCAGGACAATATTTACCCACAGCAAAGTGATTACATCAGTCCTCTTCATCCCACCCAACCTTTCGGTCCTTGCATTCCCACAGGGTGCAAGCTGTTTGGTGCAGCTTCCAGCTTTTAATTAGAAATTCTCATATTTGCAGAGAAGTCATCAATACCTGGCTTCCTGCTTACACCTCCCCTAATACTGCCCCCGGAAAAAATATTAATTTCCCTCTTGCTCTAAAGGAAAATGCTTTTGCCAAGCATTCTTAATCTTTAGTGATGTGTTTACTCAAAGGGAGGTGGGGAAGGCAAAGAGGAGAAAATAGAGGAGAAGCAATCGTGAGTTCTCTCCTTTTATTCCCAATGGGATGGGCCTAAGAGACTGAATACTTGAGTTTCTAGGTCCTCAGGCAATGACACCAATCTGTTTAGTAGGTCCTTATGTTCCTCCTAACTCTGAATCCATGTGGTTGTCTCAAATTTCATTCAGCTAAAAATTAAGTTTTCCTACAAAAATGACATAAATGGGGGGCAATACCTAGTTCTCTGCAGTGAGAACAGGACCAGATGGAGTTGAAAAGATGACTGTTTTCCCCTCTCACAAGCCCAGGCTTAACCAGCCACAGACACACTTTCAAATGTATTGGTCACCTTTCATCTGTTGCCCTCTCTTTTTCTGGGAATAGCAATGCCCTCTCTCTGGGAAACAACCTCAACACTTCTCTAACCAAGTAGATCTTACTGGGGCAGAAAGGCTTGCTCCACCTGAGAGTCTGCCCAAGGTTCTTATACCCTGAGAAGTTGTCATATTTCTCTAGCAGGATGTCCAGTGAAGCATAACTTAAAAACATTTTTATGTATTTGAAATCTTATGTAAGTTGAATACATTTTACTGTATTTACATGCATACAGCTTTTGTGCCTAGGTTGATGCAGAAAATCACTCTGGGAATGATTATCTTTGATATTTCCCTGTAATACTTGAGTGGTCTCAGCTGAGCAGTCTTGGATGCTCTCCAGGGAGAAGGGTATGGTTATACACTCCAGTCTCAGAACCACTGGGATGTTTGTGGAGTTCAGCAGGATTAAAACCCTTCCAATGCATCAAGATGGCCCTGTTGGAGACTCACTGGGGTATGAAGAGCCCCAAAGAGGACCTCCTTATGCAGGAAGGAGGAGTCTGGATCAGTGCACAGGGATACTGTTTGGTGGGAAAAGCTAGTTCCAGGAGCACAGCTGATGTTACAGTCTTACTTGTTCATCTCAGAGCAGCCAAGCTGGTGAGGTTGCTGTGTTTGGGAAGCAATAGCTGATCCTTGGCATATAACCAAAGACAGCCTAAACCTTGGAGCCCAGTGGTGAGGTGTATTCAGAGCCAGTACAGGGCTCACGAGTTCTCACCACAGTGGACAAGAATGCAATGGATTCTACCATCTACACCAGGACATTAGCAGCACAAATATTCTGGAGCTTAAAAGCTGGATCAACTATTTAGACTGAACAAGACCCTCGGGTTTCTGTACAATTCAAGTTGTGGGCAAAGTCTTCAAGAGGAAACACCAAATTTCCTGCTGATATGGGCAGGTGGAAAAGGTTGTCCAACAATTAACTGGAACAAATAAAAATGTTCCTATTAGGGGCCAGATATGTACCAAAATTGGTTAAATGAGTCATGTTAGTGACATTTTTCATACTTACCTCTGTACCCAACTATTCACTCAAAAGATCCTTAAAAAAAACAACAACTTACTCTCTGTCAATGGTATAAGAATTAGAAAAGAGAGGGTGCCTTTATATGAATGTTTATCAGTTGGGAGGTACTTGCAGCAGAACACTGAATGCACATAACTTGAAAGTGTTTATACAGCCCCCTCCACCACCACGTGATCAGGTATTTAACTGTGTCTGTTACTTCGGGGTTAAGACTGAGTCAGCTCCATTTCTATGTCAGTGGAGACATATTCTATATATGAACAACCAAGACCTAAGAGAACAAACACCTGAAATCAAAACTTAACACTTCATGCATGGTTTTAGCAGAGTGGTTTATGAGCATAAACCCTAAAACTAAACTGTTTTGGTTCAAATCCCAGCTTGACCACTTACTAGCTGTGTGGCTTTGGGAGAGTTACTTAAATTTTCAGTGCCTCTCCTACTCATAAAATAGAAATAATAATAGTACCCATTTCATAGGCATGTAGAAAAATTAAATGAATGAAACTTATAAGATTCTCAGAACAGTGCCTGACACAGAGCAAACACTCAATAAAGATTAGCCAGTATTATTACTATCAAACATACTTGCTGACACAAGATAAATAATTGTATTGTGGTTAGTAATAATAGCAAGAGCAGACATCTATCATGTTTGCTGTCCCCCCCCCCCAAACAAAATCCTCCTTATTCTGGTAATAACGCTTTTTTTTCTTTTGTGGAAAATATTAGTTAAGGAAAGGACACTTAGCCAAGTCCATCTAATGAGATTCAGCCCAGTGAGTTTGTTGTCATTTTTGGGATAGGGAGGGTCTCTATTGTCTCTATTAGAATTATTAGCTGGGAGGATGGTATAAGACAGACTGCAAAGAGCTGCATCTGAGAGGCCTACCTACAAGTGAAGGTATCAGTGTATTTGGTATCTAACATCAGTTGCATCAGGTATCTATTGCTGCGTTAAAAATTAAAACTCAGAACTTAGCAGCTTAACACAACACATTATCTTACACAGTTTCTGAGGATCAGGCATGCAGGAGTGGCTTAGCCGGGCAGCTCTGGCTCAGGATCTCTCATGCAGTTAAATTGTCGCTAGGGGCTGCAGTCAACCAAAGGCTTGGCTGGGGCTGGAGGATCCACTTCCAGAATGGCACACTCATGTGGCTGTTGTCAGGAGACTTCAATTCATTACCAGGTGGGGCTCTCCACAATGCTGTCCACAACATGGCAGCTGGCTTCCCCTAGCGTGAATGGTTGGAGAAAGGGGGAGAAAGAGACAGACAGACAGAAAGACAAAGATACTAAGAGGGAAACCACTTATGTGTCTTTTATGACCTAAATTTGGAAGCAACATACTATCTCTTCTGCCATATTCTATTGGTCACACAGACCAACTCTGGTACAGTGTGGGAGGGAAACACACAAGCATATAACCAGAAGGCAGAGATCACTGGGGGCCATCTGAGAGACTAGCTACCACAATAACAGAATCAAGAGAGGGAAGGGGAGACTGAGTCTTATTGACACTGCTTGAGTCCCTAGAATATCCATGCCTTTTATGAATCAATAAATATCTTTCTGTACTTGAGTTCTGGGCTGTTTTTTGTTTTGTTTTGTTTTGTTTTTTTTGGTTCATTGCTACCAAAATGTTCTTGACTAGTACAGTTGCTAACTTTTATTGATCACATTCTCAATGACATGGAGTGCCTCGCCGTGGATTACTTCATTTAACCCTCATGACAACTCTGTGAGATAGGGACTATTATTATCTTATTGAGGTATATTTGACATACGATATTAGGTTAGCTTCAGGTGAACAATATAGTTTTCTGACAATCAAACACATTATGAAATGATCACTATGACAAATAGGGAGTATTATTTTTAATCTTCTTATCCCAGATGACAAAAGGGAGACTGAGAGAAGTTACATGGTTTGGCAAAAAGTCATGCAGCTGGGAAGTGGTAGATGCAAGTTTCAAATCCAGATGATTCTACTCTCAAACCTGCTCCTTTGCCACATAAAAGATTACTCTTCGTGCATTTCTCCTCTTGATTCAGTTTGAGATCTTTTCCCTGTGAGATGAGCTCTGAGCTTGGTTTCTGCTGTGGAGTGGCTCACACACAAGCTTGAGACTGGGCTCACACCCACTGAGAACGGGGTCCATTGCCCAGGACAAAAGCTGTCTGGATCACAGGAGAGAAAATGTTACTCTGCTAAACCATTCCCACTGTGGCAACCGTGGTGCATATTCAACAGAGAGCAGGGCCAGCCAGTCATCCATCACCAACCCAAAAGTTGCCTTCAGTTTCTGATCCCAGTAATTGAGGACATGTGTTACTCTGCAAACAGTACTGATGGGAAATGGCTGATAGTTCTTCCCCTCTGAGCTTGGGAAATGAGAGGGAAGAGGAGGAGGGAAGGAAGGAGGCTGTACATTTTCATTTTCTTATGTTAACAACTCTAAAAGATTAAGGGTAGGAAGGGAATGGCAATAGAATATAAAAATGCTTTGTGTAAGGTTCACATTGACTCGCACTGTTAACTCCACTGTGGTTTATTAGTTCATGGGAAAAAATGACAGAAAGGAATAAAAACCTGACTATGAATCCAGTATCAACAATTTGCAGCCATAGTAACAAAGAAAGTGCAACTCATGAATTGAAAAAAGAAAAAGCAAGTGTGTGTATGAGTGTGTCATCGGGAGGATGTCAGGAAATGGTTACTGAGTGAAGAAAGCAGTTAACCCCTGGTGGCTAAGAGGGCAGCTCTGGATCGGCCGAGTACACACTGTGGCTGACATGTACATCAGGAGTTGGCAGAGAAGTTCTAATTCCTATTTGATAGACTTTCCAACTCAGCTGTAAAAATTCACTCAAGGATAAAATGACGTAAAGAAGGCTCTGCCTAACAAAAATTTCTTGGGTTTTTTTTTTTGGTTTAAATCAAATTTGGTTTGCATTAGTTCAGCCCAGCTTCATTACAGGAAGACAATAGGGTGTGCGGCTTTTCATGTGTTTCCACAGCTAGCTCTGGAATGACTTGGAGCTGCCTTGTGAATACAATTGTGGATAAAGTACAGCATCTCAGAGTTCAGAACCACACCCCATCCTCTTCACCTTTGGGATATGTCATCCGTTTCTTATTTGGGTAGCCAGATGCCAGCAATGCATTGCTCCAGGACCCTGAAAGGGAGTCAAGCAAGTGCTAGTGGTTTTGGAGGTCTGGGAGCAATCACCCACATGGGAGTTGTGGGCAACTTAGGAACCATCCAATTATCAAATTTGGGGCTGGAAGCATCTCATTGGTCATCTAGTCCAATGAGCCATATGATGCTTGAATTTTCCTTTTCCCCCAAACTTTGTGCCATGCTCAGACCCCATCCTTGGGAAGGAACTCTTCTCACCTTGGGGCAATCCGTATAGTTTTGACTGCAAAAGACTCAAATTGAGTAGACATCTTTCTCCCTGTAAATTACCACTCACAGCCCCATAAAGCAAGTCAAATATTCATACATTTGAGGATGAATGGATATTTTTTCCTCAGAGGACTTCTCCAGTCTAACCATAAAGATTTCTTGATCATCCTGCATTTAACTCTTCTGAACACCTCCAGGGGACCTCCTAAAGTATAGTCCCTCAAATGAGCACAATACCCAATGAATAGTCAGACTGTCCAGGGAAGGGGAGTAACACCATTATTAGCTCCATCATTCTGAGATTTTACTTTTGTTTACGTAACCTCATATTTAAATGTTTCTAACAGCTTTATGGTATTCTGGACTCAATGAATTTACTTCCCACTAAAATGTATGTGATAGGCAAATTAATAATACTTCTGATCATTAATCACCAATTCTGCTGTACTCCCCAGGCACATGGGAGGAGCACGTGTCCCAACGCCTTGAAATTACCTGTGGTCCTGCGACCAGCTTTGGCCAATGAAAAATGAGCAAAGGTCTCATATGTCAATTCAGGGTGGAGGCATTTAAGTACTCATTCTCAACTTTCCAGCCCACTTTTCCCCATCACAGCAACTGTCAATGCTTGTGTTGATTAGGAAGTGTCACAGATTGAATCAAGCTGGAATGTTGAGCCAACACATGGAGGACAGATGCACTGGTGCACTGCCTGGACATGCCATATACTTTGCTTGAGTAAAAAAACTTTTGTTGCATTTTGTGCAAGATTTGGGGATTATTTGTTGTTGCAGTATAAACTAAACTTTCCTGACTCAATGTATAAGTTTTTTTCATAAGTAGAATCAGATTTCCCACTCTACACATCTCTCTATACCACCTTTTTATATTTTAATATCAATATATTAATAGTGATATATTAATATTCTGATTCAGGCACTTATATTTGTTTTTCTCATAAAAATTAGTTTTAATCATGTTAGTCCAATGGACAGTTCTATTAAAAAGTTTTTTTGTATTCGATTCCATCAAACAAGGGTATTCACTCTTCCTACTACCTCCCTTGCATCTGAAACTCTGATAATAAATACTTCAGGACTGGAAAGAAGACATTTATGATGACTTACTTTTCTTAGCTCTCTATTCTCACAGTAATGTTCAGCCTTAATAAAGACAGTTCCAGGCTTTCTTAACTCAGCATAGAGGTTAAAAAAAAAAAAGTCCCTGGGGGACCAGTAATCACTGGAGTCTTAGTTTATTAGCTTGATAAGATCTCAGTAATGTAGGCAAGACATAACTATGGGAAAAGTATATAAATGATTCACTTCATTCAACTACAAAATCATTCTATTTTGAGTACTTTTGGGGGAATCTAATGATAAATAAGACTTTTACTGTTCTCAAGGAGTCTAAAGCATAGACTTGTGAAAAATTTAGGCTGAAATCAGTTTGCTTACATTGAGAAACAGCTCCAGCAATATCATTGTGGCTGACACTGCTGGTTGTGCACCCAATGGCCATCCCCCCAATTCCTTCCTCCTTTGGTTAACTCCAAGGTTAACCAAACCTTGACTTTGTTCAGGTATCAGGAGTACACAGGCTTTAGGAAATATAGGCCCCTTCCCCCCAGAGCAGTTATGGGAATTGTATTTTCTTTTGCCAGTCATTGGTTTGGGAATGGTCATGTAATACAATTTTGGCCACTGAGATGAAGGTGAAGCCTGCAGAGAAGTATCTGAGAATTTTTTTAAATTTTTCTTAAAAAGGGACAGAGAGAAATAGTGTTCTCTCTTCCAGCCTTAAATATGAGTGTGTGAGAACATGGTTCCTTGAGCTGCCCCAGGCATCTCTAATCATTAGAGGATAAGCATGAGGGTAAAAACGAACAGAGTTAGCCAAGCAAGTCAGAAAAGGTGGAAAGAACTAGGTTCTTTATGACATGGCTGAGGTGCTGAATTAACAAGTTCAGGAACTGCCTCACCAATAGATTTCTTATGTGAGATAATACATCTCTTTATTACTTAAGCCATTTTGAGTCGGTTAGGTCTTTTGTTACTTGCTGTCAAAAGCATCCTGGTTGATATTATCATTAAGATGTATTTTATTATAACATCATTATGCTGTTTTATAAAAAGTAGAATCATAATAGGAGGATGAGGAAAGCAGCAGTAGTAGTAGCAGTAATAGTAGAAATGATAATACTCTTTTACAGTTATGAGAACCTACTTTGTATGAGGCACTATGAGAATCATTTTAGACAGTTTTTTCCTTTACTCTTCTAATTCAGGACCATATCTCATACATTCTGGATTACCATGCTACTCTGCTCTGTCTCCTGTGCTCTTTTTTACCTAGACCCTGACATTCAAAGAAACCAGGACATTGGGTTGTAGTTACCATGGTGGTCTCAGTCCATTCACAGAGAAGGTACAATGCCGCCCTTTCTGCATTCCACTGGTGCTGTCATTGGGTTGTCGCCACACTGGGATCTGCTACTTCTGGTGCTTGATGGAGAAAGATGGGGTACAACAGCAATACAGGTTCTTAATGGCCTTAATGGTTTCTGGCCAGTGTGAGAGTTTTAACTCACACCTTCCTAAGTTGGTCCCTGGTAGTAAGAGGGAACCCAACACTGCTGCTTCCTGTATTCCCCTCCAGGCACACAGGGCTACCAGGGAACTATGGCACATAAAAACACGAGTAAACAGGATGAAAATTTATGTTTACAGTTTTCCTTCCACATTTCAGCAAGGAGGCCATCTGTAAAAACAGAACATTCTCAGTGTCATCACCCAAGAAAAGAAAACAAAGGCATGTGGGCATTTGGGATGATGCTTCCTGGCCCTCTTGTCCAATTCCAGCTGCACTAGATCCAATAAATAAATTGCTCTTCTAATTGGTCAAAAAACCCCAGCTTGGAAACAGTCATGTTTGTTTTCTAAGAAAAGATATTCTAGTGCCAGAAGTCACCACCTCAGCCATTTTATTCTGAGGGAAGTGGGGGTTAGAAAAAGGAAAATGAACATGTAGTGTGTGGTAAATGTAAACAAAAAAATTAATCCCTGGTGGTTGCTGAATATGCTCTGTCATAAATAGACACAAAAACATAAAGTAGGGCCTGATTTAATTTTAATTTTATATTTAATTAAAGTAAGAATAAATATGGTTTAAAAAACATAGTGAAGAGCTTTAAAGTGATAGTTTTTCCTTGTACCCTTCCCACCCTACCCCCATGTCATGCCCCAGAGGCAAGTACTCTGACATCCATAATCCTGGATAATAAGCATAAATTTCTATTTCTTGATCTATCAACTCTAAATGATACCAATTTTCTCTTAAAGTGATGATTTAGCTCCTTTATATTATCCTTCACCTTCCCTCCCCCTTATCCTCGTGATCTTTAATAATTACATTACTACTTTCAGTTTTTCCATTGGCTACCTTTATGCCTTTAAATAACACATTTATATCACTATTTCAACCTCCATAAACCTTAGTCAATGTTTCAGTCCCTTTTTATCATAGGATAAACTATGACTATACACATAATCTTTGCGTTACCAAAGCTGTTAACATTTCTTTATGCTCCAGTGCCAGGCATGTGTGCTGTGTATTTATTAATTTTAAAAGATAAAAGTGAATACACACATCTTGAGTTGAGTGTCCTGTGAGGAGCTTCAGCACACATCCCGAGCTGAGGTGTTGGCTCAGCCATTTCACGAGGAACTCTGGTCTGAAGGGCAGGGGGCAAGGCCTCTGCATGGAGCCCGCTATGAGCAAGCAAAACAGACTAAGCACAAAGGGAAAAAAGGTGGATGGGCTAGGCCTGCAGTGAGATTGCCAGATATATGACCTTTTCAGATGAAATGTGGATCCTCTAGCAACAGGAGGAATGGATGATATCCCTAAATCTGCCCTCAAGCTTTTCATTGATTGATCTGTGAGTATGGAACGCTTCACAACTGAATAGTGTAAAAAGAGATGACCTTCAAGATGGTGGAGGAGTAAGATGTCGAGATCACCTTCCTCCCCACAAATACATCAAAAATACATCTACACGTGGAACACCTCCTATAGAACACCTACTGAACGCTGGCAGAAGACCTCAGACTTCCCAAAAGCCATGTGGCTGAAAGGGTCTTGGTGCTCTGGCCAGCTGTCAGGCATGAGCCTCTGAGGTCGGAGAGCCAAATTCAGGACATTGGACCACCAGAGACCTCCTAGCCCCACATAATATCAATCAGCAAGAGCTCTCCCAGAGATCTCTGTCTCAATGCTAAGCTCTCCCAGAGGTCTCTGTCTCACTCAATGACCAGCAAGGTCCAGAGCTGGGCACCCCGCGCCAAACAACTAGCAAGACAGGAACACAACCCCACCCATTAGCAGAGAGGCTGCCTAAAATCATAATAAGTGCACAGACACCCCAAAACACACCACTGGACAAAGTCCAGCCCATCAGAAAGACAAGATCCAGCCTCATCCACCAGAACACAGGCACCAGTCCCCTCCACCAGGAAGCCTACACAACCCAATGAACCAAACTTACCCACTGGGGGCAGACACCAAAAACAACGGAACTACAAATGTGCAGTCTGCAAAAAGGAGACCCCAAACACAGTAACTTAAGCAAAATGAGAAGACAGAGAAATAGGCAGCAGATGAAGGAGCAAGGCAAAAACCCACCAGACCAAACAATGAAGAGGAAATAGGCAGTCTACCTGAAAAAGAATTCAGAGTAATGATAGTAAAGATGATCCAAAATCTTGGAAATAGAATGGAGAAAATACAAGAAATGTTTAACAAGGACCTAGAAGAGCTAGAGCAAACAAATAATGATGAACAACACAATAAATGAAATTAAAAACTCTCTAGGAGGAATCAATAGCAGAATAACTGAGGAAGAAGAACAGAACGGATTAGTGACCTGGAAGATAAAAGAGAGGAAATAACTACCACAGAGCAGAATAAAGAAAAAAGAATGAAAAGAATTGAGGACAGTCTCAGAGACCTCTGGGACAACATTAAATGCACCAACATTCGAATTATAGGGGTCCCGAAGAAGAAGAGAAAAAGAAAGGGACTGAGAAAATATTTAAAGAGATTATAGTTGAAAACTTCCCTAATATGGGAAAGGAAATAGTCAATCAAGTCCAGGAAGTGCAGACTCCCATACAGGATAAATCCAAGGAGAAACATGCCAAGACACATACTAATCAAACTATCAAAAATTAAACACAAGGAAAAAATATTAAAGGCAGCAAGGGGAAAACAACAAATAACACATAAGGGAATCCCCATAAGGTTAACAGCCGATCTTTCAGCAGATATTCTGCAAGCCAGAAGGGAGTGGCAGGACATTTAAAGTGATGAAAGGGAAAAACCTACAACCAAGATTACTCTACTCAGCAAGGATCTCATTCAGATGTGACGGAGAAATTAAAACATTTACAGACAAGCAAAAGCTAAGAGAATTCAGCACCACCAAACCAGCTTTACAACAAATGCTAAAGGAACTTCTCTGGGCAGGAAACACAAGAGAAGGAAAAGACCTACAATAACAAACCCAAAACAATTAAGAAAATGGTAATAGGAACATACATAGCGATAATTAGCTTAAATGTAAATGGATTAAATGCTCCCACCAAAAGACATAGACTGGCTGAATGGATACAAAAACAAGACCCGTATATATGCTGTGTACAAGAGACACACTTCAGACCTAGGGACACATACAGACTGAAAGTGAGGGGAGGGAAAAAGATATTCCATGCAAATGGAAATCAAAACAAAGCTGGAGTAGCAATTCTTATATCAGACAAAATAGACCTTAAAATAAAGACTATTACAAGAGACAAAGAAGGACACTACATAATGATCAAAGGATCAATCCAAGAAGAAGATATAACAATTGTAAATATTTATGCACCCAACATAGGAGCACCTCAATACATAAGGCAAATGCTAACAGCCATAAAAGGGGAAAGCGACAGTAACACAGGCATAGTAGGGGACTTTAACACCCCACTTTCACTACTGGACAGATCAACCAAAATAAAAATAAATAAGGAAAAACAAGCTTTAAATGACACATTAAAAAAAGATGGATTTAATTAATATTTATAGGACATTCCATCCAAAAACAACAGAATACACTTGCTTCTCAAGTGCTCATGGAACATTCTCCAGGATAGATCGTATCTTGGGTCACAAATCAAGCCTTGGTAAATTTAAGAAAATTGAAATTGTATGAAGTATCTTTTCCGACCACAACACTATGAGACTAGATATCAATTACAGGAAAAAATCTGTAAAAAAAATACAAACACATGGGGGCTAAACAATATGCTACTAAATAACCAAGAGATCACTGAAGAAATCAGAGGAAATAAAAAAAAACATAGAAACAAATGACAATGAAAACACAACGACCCAAAACCTATGGGATGCAGCAAAAGCAGTTCTAAGACAGAAGTATATAGTAATACAGTCCTACCTCAAGAAACAAGAAACATCTCAAACAACCTAACCTTACACCTAAAGCAATTAGAGAAAGAATAACAAAAAACACCAAAGCTAGCAGAAGGAAAGAAAAAATAAAGATCAGAAATAAATGAAAAAGAAATGAAGGAAATGATAGCAAAGATCAATAAAACTAAAAGCTGGTTCTTTGAGAAGATAAACAAAATTGATAAACCATTAGCCAGACTCATAAAGGAAACAGGGAGAAGACAAAATCAGTAGAATTAGAAATGAAAAAGGAGAAGTAACAACTGACACTGCAGAAATACAAAGGACCATGAGAGATTGCTGCAAGCAACTCTATGCCAATAAAATGGACAACGTGGAAGAAATGAACAATTTCTTAGAAAAGCACAACCTTCCGAAACTGAACCAGGAAGAAATAGAAAATATAAACAGACCCATCACAAGCACTGAAATTGAAACTGTGATTAAAAATCACCCAACAAACAAAACCCCAGACCAGATGGATTCACAGGTGAGTTCTATCAAACATTTAGAGAAGAGTTAACACCTATCCTTCTCAAACTCTTCCAAAGTATACCAGAGGGAGGAACACTCCCAAACTCATTCTATGAGGCCACCATCACCCTGATACCAAAATCAGACAACGGTGTCACAAAAAAGAAAACTACATGCCAATATCACTGATGAACATAGATGCAAAAATCCTCAACAAAATACTAGCAAACAGAATCCAACAGCACATAAAAAGGATCATACACCATGATCAAGTGGGGTTTATCCCAGGAATGCAAGGATTCTTCAATATACGAAAATCAATCAATGCGATACACCATATTAAAAAATTGAAGGATGAAAACCATATGATCATCTCAATAGATGCAGAAAAAGCTTTCAACAAAATTCAACACCCATTTATGATAAAAACCCTCCAGAACGTAGGCATAGTGGGAACTTGCCTCAACATAATAATGGCCATATATGACAAATCCACAGCCAACATCATTCTCAGTGGTGAAAAACTGAAAACATTTCCTCTAAGATCAGGAACAAGACAAGGTTGTTCACTCTCACCACTATTATTCAACATAGTTTTCGAAGTTTTAGCCACAGCAATCAGAGAAGGAAAAGAAATAAAAGGAATCCAAATCGGAAAAGAAGAAATAAAGCTGTCACTGTAAGCAGTTGACATGATACTATACATAGAGAATCCTAAAGATGCTACCAGAAAGCTACTAGAGCTAATCAATGAATTTGGTAAAGTAGCAGGACACAAAATTAGTGCACAGAAATCTCTTGCATTCCTATACACTAATGATGAAAAATCTGAAAGAGAAATTAAGGAAACACTCCCCTTTACCATTGCAACAAAAAGAATAAAATACCTAGGAATAAACCTACCTAGGGAGACAAAAGACCTCTATGCTGAAAACTATAAGATACTGATGAAAGCAATTAAAGATGATACAAACAGATGGAGAGATATACCATGTTTTTGGGTTGGAGGAATCAACATTGTGAAAATGACTACACTACCCAAAGCAATCTACAGATTCAATGCAATCCCTATCAAACTACCAATGGCATTCTTCACAGAACTAGAACAAAAAATTTCACAATTTGTATGGAAACACAAAAGACCCCGAATAGCCAAAGCAATCTTGAGAAAGTAAAAAGGAGCTGGTGGAATCAGGCTCCCTGACTTCAGACAATACTACAAAGTTACAGTAATCAAGACAGTATGGTACTGGCACAAAAACAGAAATATAGTTAAATGGAACAAGATAGAAAGCCTTGAGATAAACCCACACACATACGGTCACCTTATCTTTGATAAAGGAGGCAACAATACACAATGGAGAAAAGACAGCCTCTTCAATAAGTGGTGCTGGGAAAACTGGACAGCTACATGTAAAAGAATGAAATTAGAACACTCCCTAACACCATACACAAAAATAAACTCCAGATGGATTAAAGACCTAAATGTAAGGTCAGACACTATAAAAGTCTTAGAGGCAAATATAGGCAGAACACTCTATGACATACATCACAGCAAGATCCTTTTTGACCCACCTCCCAGAGAAATGGAAATAAAAACAAAAATAAACAAATGGGACCTAATGAAACTTAGTAGCTTTTGCACAGAAAAAGAAACCATACACAGGATGAAAAGACAACCCTTAGAGTGGGAGAAAATATTTGCCAACGAAGCAAATGACAAAGGATTAATCTCCAAAATTTACAGGCAGCTCATGCAGCTCAATATCAATTTTCTCCAAAAATGGGCAGAAGACCTAAATAGACATTTTTCCAAAGAAGATATAGAGATTGCCAACACACACATGAAAGGATGCTCAGCATCACTTATCATTAGAGAAATGCGAATCAAATCTACAATGAGGTATCACCTCACACTGGTCAGAATGGCCATCATCAAAAAGTCTACAAACTATAAATGCTGGAGAGGGTGTGGAGAAAAGGGAACCCTCCTACACTGTTGGTGGGAATGTAAATTGATACAGCCACTATGGAGAACAGTATGGATGTTCCTTAAAAAACTAAAAATAGAACTACCATATGACCCAGCAATCCCACTACTGGGCATAAACCCTGAGAAAACCATAAGTCAAAAAGAGTCATGTACCACAGTGTTCGCTGAAGCTCTGTTTACAATAGCTAGGTCATGGAAGCAATCTGAGTGTCCATCGACAGACGAATGGATAAAGAAGATGTGGCACATACGTACAATGAATATTACTCATCCACAAAAGAAACAAAATTGAGTTATTTTTAGTGAGGTAGATGGACCTAGAGTCTGTCATACATAGTGAAGTAAGTTAGAAAGAGAAAAACAAATACCGTATGCTAACACATATATATGGAATCTAAAAAAACAAACAAAAATGGTTCTGAAGAACCTAGGGGCAGGAGAGGAATAAAGACGCAGATGTAGAGAGTGGACTTAAGGAGACGGGGAGGGGGAAGGGTAACCTGGGACGAAGTGAGAGAGTGGCATGGACATATATACACTACCAAATGTAAAACAGATAGCTACTGGGAAGCAGCTGCATAGCACAGGGAGATCAGCTCGGTGCTTTGCGCACACCTAGAGGGGTGGGATAGGGAGGGTGGGAGGGAGGGAGACGCATGAGGGAGGAGATATGGGGATATATGTATATGTATAGCTGATTCACCTCGTTATACAGCAGCAACTAACACAACAATTTAAAGCAATTATACTCCAATAAAGATGTTAAAAAATAATAATAAAAGATGTGAAGAGTGAAAAAAAAGTGAATACACAGCAATTATATTGTGAGTGAGTAAATATTGCTCACTGCTGAACCACGTAGCATACTAAGATTATTTTATTTTCAACAGATCTCCTGGGCTGTGTAGGGGGAAATAGTTTTAGTATGAAGGCCAAAAGGATTCTTTCTTACACATTATTAATTGTTTAAGATCATACTTCTTTATTACTTTTGTCATGTTTGGGCACGACTCTCTTGTGTAGGTTTTTGTTTTCCCTAGATTTTCTAATGGCTTTTGCCTTTTTTCTATTGACAAAAGAATAATGTGCTTTTACACTTTCCTCAAGTTTTTTCATCCATCAGTCATGCTTGCAAGGCTGCCTCTCCAAGCAATGCACTCTCTGTATTCATGACTGACCTCTGAGACATCCCTTTACTGCACTCTTGGGTTGGACCTACGTTTCCTTGACCCCATGTTTTGTCTTCCTTAGTTTTCTTTCTCATTTTTTTCTAACATGCATCCTTAAGTAACTTCAAGCCAGGATGCCCTTGCTTGTCTGGAGAGATCTTTATTTTGACCTCACACTTGCTGAATAGTTTGTCTGAATTCAAGACTCAAAATCCTTAGCCTCACGCTAAGCCTCAAAACAATTTTCATAGGCTGAGTTATGAGTACACTTCCATAAACATATTTTCCCAAAGTTTCATCAAAAATGAAAAAAGTGGGCTTCCCTGGTGGCGCAGTGGTTGAGAATCTGCCTGCTAATGCAGGGGACACGGGTTCGAGTCGTGGTCTGGGAAGATCCCACATGCCGCGGGGCAACTAGGCCCGTGAGCCACAACTACTGAGCCTGCGCGTCCGGAGCCTGTGCTCCGCAACAAGAGAGGCCGCGATAGTGAGAGGCCCGCGCACCGCGATGAAGAGTGGCCCCCGCTCGCCACAACTAGAGAAAGCCCTCGCACAGAAACGAAGACCCAGCACAGCAAAAATAAATAAATTAATAAACTCCTACCAACAAAAGTTTAAAAATGAAAAAAGTGCAGGGAATTACCCAGCGATCCATTGGTTAGGACTCCGCGCTTCCATTTCTGGGGGCCTGGTTTGCATCCCTGGTTGGGGAACTAGGATCCCACGTGCCGTGCGGCGCAGCCAAAAAAGAAAAAAGAAAAAAGAAAGAAAAAGTGCAATTTCAAAAATATCTCCTTGCGTTTCTGACTCTGCTCCTGACCATCCATGGAAACAGATTGCTCAAAGATCACAGGTAACTACCCCATCTAACAAGCTAGTTTCCGCCTTCAGGCCTAGTGGTGGTGACCGTCCCTGAACCTGCTCCTTGACCTGGAATGCAAGTAATTTTGACAGGCAGGAACTGCAAGCACTTGGGAATTGAGGATTCTGACTGAGACGGGAGAGGAGAGGGAGAGCAAGAGAACAAGAGCCAAGAGCCCAGTGCGGGTCAGAGGAGGGGCAGTAGCACTGGGTGTGTGAAAGGAGAGAGGGAAGAAGTGAGTGGAGGACGAGGGGAAGTATTCAGAAAGAATATTTTCTTTCCCTCCCCCTTACCCTCCAGATCTGTAATAGCTAGATTACTACTTTTGGCTCTTCCACCGGCTACCTTTGTGACTTAAGTAACGTATTTACATCCCTATTCAGAGAGAGAATCACATCAATATTCAGAGAGAAAAGCAGAGGGTTTGGCCTATCTGTGAGTTGATTGGGCTAATATATTTTTTTTAATTATTTATTTATTTATTTTTTGCAGTACGCAGGCCTCTCACTGTTGTGGCCTCTCCTGTTGCGGAGCACAGGCTCTGGACGCGCAGGCTCAGCGGCCATGGCTCACGGGCCCAGCCGCTCCTCGGCATGTGGGATCCTCCCGGACCGGGGCACGAACCCGTGTCCCCTACATCGGCAGGCGGACTCTCAACCACTGCGCCACCAGGGAAGCCCTGGGCTAATATTTTTTAAATCACTTTATTGAAGTATGATTAACATGTAAAAAGCTGTACATATTTAATGTGCACAGTCTGATGTGTTTGGGGATAAATATACACCCATGAAACCTTGACGACCATCAGGGCCATAAACATGCTGATTTTCAGAAGGAGGATGTGGGTGAGAGGGGAAGGGAACACTCAAAAGAGCACACCCACCGTCTGTGCGAGGGTGCCTGAGGGCAGGCCAAGGGAATTGAGATCTTGAGGGGCTTCAGTTCTCTGTGCTCCATAGAGAGGCTTCTGGGCCTGTATGACAGATGTGACAGGTAGCAGAACCTTCTACCTACCTACAGGGAACAGAAAATGCCCCAGTGCAGCCAGGATCCAGAGGAGCCTGCTGTCACGTTAGCACCTTCAGGGTTCCAGCTTTGGGAGCACCAGGAAATAGCACCGTGGAGAGGGAACTGACCCCCTATAGAGGGCTTCTCACAGGGGCCAGGGATGTGGCAAGTTCACCCATCCAGTGAGTGAGGAGGCTGGAATGGATGGCTGACCGTCAGAACTAGGTGTGAGCACAGGTGAGGGCCCCCTGGAGATGCCCAGGAAAACCTGGGGGAGGCTGAGGTCCCGCTTCACGCACAGGGGGCACAGACCCTTGAAATATAAGTCATGACGGTTAGCTCCGCTCTGTACCTGCAGCTTGGTGACAACTATGGATTTGTGAAGTCAAGTTGACAAGGCAGAGAAAACAAACTGTCACTTTATAATTTTTAAAGGGCCCTCCCCACTAACAAGTTGTATGCCACCAAGAAACCCAATCCAACTCAGTCTTTAGAAACCAGATTAAGCTGGTCCGACTTTCATATTTCAGCTTCCAACTCCTCCTTTTGCAGATTGGTAGAAGAGGGAGGGAGGGGAGGAGAGAGAGAGAGAGAATACTATTTCTTCTCTTTTTAACCCCACCCCTTTACTTCCTCTAACGTCATCAACAAATAGCAATTTGCCCAAGATTTTCATTAGGGAAACTACTCTCTCCCTACTCCAAAACAGGTTTTCTATACGTAAAGGAGTAAGTACATTCTTAGAAATAATGTGGAGAGACATGAATTCAAATGGTGAATTAAATTGCCCCTCCAGAACTGTAGAGCTCATGGGGATGATACAGATCATCCAGTAAAACACTTTCTAGATCCATGTGCTACATGACATTGAAGAAAGTCTATCAGTGGACAAAAGCGATTGAGTGTTGGACTGTGGATCATGATGACAAATGCCAACCCCTTGAGAAGATCTGCTCTGAAGAGCAGTATACGAAAAAAAAGACACCTTCCTTTGTTTAAACCTCAGCATTGTGATATTTAAAAAGAGAAAAGTGGCTGGAGAAATAAATAAATAAAATGAGAACTGGGATATCTATGGAAGGGTGGAACTCAGGAAATGAAGAGTAGGAGAATGGAAAGCAAAGGATTACTATGGAAAAGGGAGGTGGGAGCGAGAGCAGAGAGCCCTGTGAAGGGACGTGCTGTGTGGGGAGGGGAAGAGATGCCCAAAGGGCGGTCCAGACAGATAATGGCAGCCTGGGGGAAGCTGAAGCAATCACAGGAGAGAAGACAGGCTGGGCGGGAGCAGACCAAGCCAAGGGACTTTACAGCCTATCTGGGGAGAGGCTGGGAGGAAGAGAGAGGTTGAGGAGAGGAGGAAGGATGGCCCCGGTCCAGACAGCCTCACACGGGGGATTCTGAGCACTGACTCACAGCTGTTGCACAAGAGACGGGCTGCACAGCCCCTGGGTTGTACAACCACTTGAAATCATCAAGAAGCTTAGCACATTAAGAAGTTATCAAAAACCATTAAGGGGAGAGCCAGCTATTGTTGTAACTGTCACCTTTCAGCCCTGTGAAGTCCATCTTGTCGTTGACAACTCAGTCTCTTAAGCCATGCTTTGCTTCTTCCCTTTTAATGCCCTGTGGCTTCCTTTCCTTAACATTTCTCTCTGTGGAACTGGAGCCTCCCTTCACCTCATCTCTTAGTAATTTGACTAAGTGGTCAGTGACATTAGCACGAAGGGCTGGAGTTTACCAAAATCTTAGAAGACGGTATCTCTGCCTTTAAAGGACTATTTAAAAGGGAGGTGAGATGCTCTACGGTAATGCCCTGGAAAGTAGATGTCATCATTGTGTCCAGCTGTGACAAGTCTGCAATGGCACCACAGTTCAGGGGACAGGCAGCGTCTCCCTGTCCCTCAGTTCCAGGGTCATAAGCACAGAATGACGGTGGGGTAAGGATGGGAGTCAGGGTTGAACTAGATCAGAAATGGCTCATAAGTTTCTTCTTGCATCTTGGAAGTATTTTCCTATGATGCTGTGGTGAAAGGGATTCTGAGACTGTATCACGGCTAAGTGGGAAAGGGCTATTAAGGCTCAGCAGAAATGATAGCAGTTTTCTGAGTATTCTGTGAAAGTCACTGTTCTAAGTGATTTAAACTAATTACCTCATTACCGTCCCATTTTATAGATAGGGACAATTGTAGAGAAACTTGATTAGTGGTGTCTGCCACGATCTTGAGAAAGATAAGAGGCAGGATGGATGCTATGCATTTTTGACTTCTGCACCAAATAATCTCTAAAATTTCCTTTTTCTTTGAATACTCGAATAATGGATGAGTGATTACAGCAGTGATCTGTCTTAGATTACTGTCCTAACAGGTATCCCTCTTTGCCACTGCCTGTCCTCATCACCCTTCTTTCCAGGATCCTAAGAGCTTCTGCTTTAATTCATTGAAGCAGTCACGGGCTCCATGGCAACTTTCACACAGCAGACCCAGGAGAGACGCTGAAACTTGCCTTGCTCTTTCTTCGGCCTCACATAGGTGCTCAGTCAAACGTGTTCTACTGGTTGTTCAGAAATTCACTGTTTTCCCAGTTTTGTCCAAGACCTGAGTTTGGTGACCATCTTCTGCTCTGTGGCACATTACTGATGGAGATGTCCATCTTCCTTAAAGTTCCTTCTGGCGCATACTGAGATTCACGACCATAGATTATAGGTCAACTCTGTATCCATAGCACTGGGAGGATGCTGAAAAAAGGCAGGTCATTTTCCTCCTAAATTTCTTTTTTTTTTTCGGTACGGGGGCCTCTCACCGTTGTGGCCTCTCCTGTTGCAGAGCACAGGCTCCGGACGCGCAGGCTCAGCGGCCATGGCTCACGGGCCCAGCCGCTCCGCGGCATGTGGGATCTTCCCGGACCGGGGCACGAACCCGTGTCCCCTGCATCAGCAGGCGGACTCTCAACCACTGCGCCACCAGGGAAGCCCCCTCCTAAATTTTTATCTTTCATGTGTGCCTTCAGAGCCATCAAAGTTTTAGGAATGATGATTACTTCTTGTCTCCAGCACTCTAGCGCATATATTAATGATAACTTTGAAAGTATATAAGATGCATGGTTTACACAGTTCTTGTATACAATTAGCTTATTTTTATTGGGTTGGCCAAAAGGTTCATTCTGGTTTTTCCATAAGATGTTACAGAAAAACCCGAACGAACCTTTTGGCCAACTCAAAATTTTCATCCTTGCAACAAAGTGGGTATAATTATCTCTATCAACCCAGGAAGAAATCAAGTCTTAGGGAGTCCTCACACACAGCTAGAAAGAAGCAGAACTGAACTGGAATCTAGATCCTTTGACTAGAGGCCCATAGAATTTACAGGAGCAAGAAAGTTGGTGAAAAACTTGGAGAATAAATTGAGTAAGGGGATGGGCAGCTAGTTTCACTCACTATAGGTCACCCCCACCCCTGGCTCTGAATAGGATCCAGGAAGCTTGGGTTCAGAGGCAGGTCATGGGAACAAAGCTATAATTAAGTGAAAGAGCTGTTGAAATGAGCAGCAAACATTTTGGCTTCCCCTTCCCTTTCAGAGCCTGTAAGTGGTTTCCAATCCATGTCCTAAGGAGCCTTGGAGCTTGTGAAGGTTCCTCAGGGTTAACACGACAGCATGGTGGAACAACTCTGCAGTGCCACTTTCATCTGTTTTGGATACTGGGTATCTGCATACGATTCAATTTGAAGAAAAAAAGCATTCCTCTACTTAGGAAAAATCTTTGAAAATCATCATGAATATTTAATCTCTTGTCCATTTAGTTCTCCGGGACATCTAGATAATTTTCAGCCAAGAAGCTTGCCAGTAAAAGAGGTAAACCATGACCTATACTGACACAGAGGGAGCTAAGATCTGAAGTAATCATCGGGCTTAAGACATAGGATTTAGAAGCCACAGGGACTTGGTCATCCAGGGTCAGAGGAGGTGGCCCACCAAGTCCATGATGGTGGGTACTATGAGTTGAGCAGGACCTCATCCAGTAAAGTGTGGTGCTAATAGGAACTGAAAATGGATGTAGGGGATCACATTTCAGGTTTTTCTCATACCTACACCAGAGTTCTACTCATTTCTGGTGATCCAGGTTGGGCTTCACTCCCAAGAGCCTTGACGCACTAAGTTCAACTGGAAACACCACCAACGACATTAAATAGAACTGGGTCTTGTCTTCTATTTTTACCTGCCACTTGCATAAATGTATAAAATCAATATTCAACCCTGTCATCTGGCTAGACCTGCTGAACTCCATAAATTCTACTAGCAAGCCTGACTCATTTCAGGTCAGGATTTAGGACTGGGTAAAGAATTAGGAGTTAGAATGGATACAGGTTGAAATTTGATCACAAGCCATCAGCAGCAGCATCCTGAACCTGTTACAGAAAGTCAACAAACATTTTTTTTTTTACTGCAAAGGAAAAATCAGGGATCTTGTCAGAAATCATTTTGGGGACTCTGAAATAAAGACATTTCAGAGGCATGAAAACAAGACTAACAGTGCAATGAAATCCTATCCTTTCCTTGACCCCTTGTATCATAGAAACCATAGCTGATATACAATATTACTTTGGAGAGGAGGAAAAGACCTTGGAAAGTTTAATCCTTGATATCCTTGGCCTGGGGTTAAATATCAAGGTGGAGCACTGGTCTGCCCATGAGTCGTGCATATTAATTCCTGAGTACTGCAGCCACTCAGCCTAAGTCATCCCTGGTAATTACACCTCCCCAAGGCAGTGCCCCGAAAGCACTGTTGCATTAGGCAATTGTGGCAAGCTGGTAACCTGATAGCAGCACATTATGTAGTTATGTGGGAACTCTGGTTTCTGGAACAGATTGAGGTTCCCAAGCTCTGGTCTTGTGCTGTTTGGGTGTGTCTTTCACGAACACTCTTTATGTAGAAAACAGACTAAAACACTAACACCATCTTTAGGATGTTTTTTAATAACAGCATCAAGTTAATCCATCTCTTTCAAAAGATCTTGTCAAAAAGGAAAAGGTTGCTAAAATCAATAAATAACTTCCTCCTCTGTCTGACATTACCTAGTTTCTTTAAATACTGTCCTTTTGGGTAAGTCCGTATAACATTTCAGATTTAATAAATGAAAATGTGTGGGGAAAAGTAATGAGGGTTCAAGTCCCAGTTTTCATACTTATAAATAAGAACCAAATTCCCTGTGCCTAGTCATCCACCCCTTACAAAAGCTGCCTTCAAGAAAATAGGAAAACAAGGAGAAGAAGCAAAGTAGAGCATCTTCATTATTCAACCTGAGGGACTTGAGTTAGGTACTTAGGAAAAGAAGAAAAAGGGAAATTGGATGTCGCGTTCCAGTGGCAGCAACCACTGGTCAATGTGAGCCGTACAAGCTGTACTCCCATGTCTCGGAGTGGAGATTCGGATGACTTATGGGGATTTGGCTCTGCTAATCAGATATCCTGAAAGCTTCCTTCTAGAGCCACGTTGGGGGACCAGGAGGACATGGATTTACCATGAGCAGGTGGAAGTGGGAGCTCAGGGAAGAGGAGGAAAGGAGGGTGGAGAGATGGAGAGAGAAGATTGCTGAGAGGACTATAGGAGAGGAGAGGAAGAACTCAGCAAAGCTTATGAGATTTCACCACATCTCTCTGATATATGAAGGAGAACTTTAGGCATGCTGTGAAACTTAGACATGCAATCTGAGAAAAGAGAATTTTGGACAATATGTTTAACGTTTGTGTCAACAATTTGGCTTGGTCACACACATGAGTAAGTGCCAGGTTCCTGGCATAGTGGGCAAGGAAGGCCCTTTTTGGCCTACTTCCCTTGGGAGCTCCCTTGTCAAGCATGATTGCACCTGTGTGTAGGATGGTTGCTGGTGACACACCTGAAGGCTTGTTTCCCATCAAACACTATAGACAGATAAGCTAGCTCGGCTGTGACATGTGCCCTTTGGCACTCCCTCTTAAATGAGCTAGGGAAACAACCATATGATGTGTGATAAGTGATGCCATATCTTAGGTGCTTCCAGAGGTAAGATTTTAATGTTTGGGATGATAGCAGTTCAGAATTATTTGCTAACAGCTTTCACATAAAGGAAAATTTCCAAAGGAAGGAGAACAATCACTCAGGTATCTAAAATTTTACTAGAGGAAATTCCCCAGAACACTTTATATCAGAGCATGTTGTCTTTTTATGACGTTAGTTGGATTTAAAAAATTTTCTCATTTAAGATCAGCATCCCAATACTTATGTTTTTAATCAAATCCAGTGCCCTGCTAAGCTTAGAGCTGTAAATCGTGGCCCCACTGTGTCCTAAGAGACTTCTTTCAGCTGGAAGGGGCAGGCCCAGGAAGCCACAGAAGTTCCAAGTTGTGCTGTACTTCCTGACATTGTCCAGTTTGACCAGAGTGGACTCCCATTAAGGACAGCTCAACCATAGGAAGGCCAGTGACCTATGGTCTGGTGAGAAAAGAGGAACTGACCCAATTAGATTCCTTTCTTGAAAATGTTTGGATTTGGGAAACTGAGATATTGACTTAGCTGTAAGAAGGTCATGTAGACTTGGGGGCTGGGATGGCCATCATGGGACATGCTAAATGAGAAGAGAATAGAACAGATACAGAGAAAGAGAAGGGGAGGGGAAAGAGAGGAGTAGAGAATTCCCCTAAAAAGAGTGGTTTTGATTCCCGGCAACATTCCAGGTCCCAGGAGTTTCCGTGGTGCTTCATTTCTTGTTTTTGCATCCCTGTGACTCTTCTTGGCTTCCTAACCATCACACTCCCTACCATCACTCCCAATAACAACTCCCATTCCCAACTCCCACCACCTCTACAAGTGGGCTTGCCTGGTTCTTTATTCCTTCCAACCATGAAGATGAATGCCTGCAAAAAATCTCTCAAACTCTATCTGGGATTTCCTTTAAAGCCACCAAACCAAGAGAAATACAAAGTGCCAAAAAAGAAGAAAGCAAGTAGAAGTAAAAAAAGAAGGAAGTAATCACAAACTGGATATGAGATCTGACCAAAATTTAACTAAATTTTGTTCAATTTAAACTTTTAAAGTTACATTTAAGCTAAAAAAATGTACACCATGATAAAAAGGAAGAATGAAAGAAGACAACATTGAGTAGAACAGGAAAAGACTGAAACTTTTAAAAAAGAGCAAACAGTAAAAGAAAAAACTAGAGAGCACTCTGACATTCTTTCTGAAAGGAGAAATGCCAGAAGGGGATACCTACTATGTGCTAATGGCTTTACACATTATCTTGTTGGATTCTCACAACCAGCTCTATTTTACAGAAACACAAACAACTCAAAATAGTTAACCTGCCAAATTTAGAAAGCAAAAAAGAGCAAAATTCCATGTCTGGATGGCTCTAGAGCTGACGTTGTAAAGGAACAATCTGAAGGAAAAACATGTTTGTCCCAGAGGCTCTGATCGGGCAGCTGTCAGAAAAGGCTCACTGGTGCTGAGATGAAGTGCTCTGAGAGGGACTAATCTTCAGCAGGTTTTCCCACCTGAAAGCCTCAGCGGCAAAGCACTGAAGCTTCTGTTCTATCAAGTGTTTGCAATGGTTGGGATTTTCTGTACAAATGGATCTTTTACAAAACAAATCCTGGCCTGAGACATGATTACTGAGAGAGACAGCTGTAGGGTGGGACTTGTGTGTAGCCTCATCTGAGGTCAGTACTGGGCAAACAAGATTAGGCAAAAAGGGTGCATCTTGTAAAAAGCCTTGGTGTTATTTACTGAAGGAGGAAACTGCCAATGAGGACAGCACAGCGTCGGTGGTGGATAGTTTATAGTGTCTAGATGTAGGACATTTACCATTGAGGGTATCCTTGCTTTCCAGGCACTGGAAGGAAAGACCTTATTTGGAACAATTAAAAAAATAACTCGGCTACAGCGTTTGAAACCGACGTGTCCATGACTTTATTATAGCTGTCTCAAGAGGCTTTGAACTCAAAGCAGTTTTTTAACCCCCTCTCCAAAATATGACATTCTGTGAGATATCCCTATTCTATAAGGAAGCACATTTAAGAGCAGAAAGACAGGAATGAATTATGCTAGATTATATACTGCTAGCTAAGTCAGGCAAAAATTGGGACATGGAAATTCTGACTCCCAGGTGCAGGTTTTGCACTTTGGTGCCACTGTTTTGTAACACCCAAGGAGCCTTGCGTTATCTCTTGCTTATTTATTCATTGGTCATATATATATATTGAGATATATGTCTGAGATATGAAAGTCACTTTGCCAAGAGCTAGAAAATTCAAAGAAGACAAAATCTTAGCCCTTGAGGTCTGATATGTGGACCAGTCCTCCATCATGGGACTGAGAAATATTACATCTAAATTCTCCATTGTAGGATTGGGAAAATAGAAATGATTTTATACAAGTATATTAAGTACTATGTGAACACATAGGGAGAGAATTACTTTGGTCTGGAGGAGTCAAAGAATGCTTCACAGGGGAAGCAAAGAATAAGTAGATGTTTCATGGGAAGAAGAAAAGTAACAGAAACACTCTATGCGTGGCTTTGAAAACAAGAAAGAGCAAGCATGTTTGGAAAATAGCAAATAACCCCGTATGCTGATTGATTTGTGAGTAAAGATTAGAAAAGTTACCAAGAGTTAAATCATGAAAAATATTGTGTGCTAACATAAGGTTAGAATTAATGCGGTAGGTGTCGCAATTCTATAAAGAGATTTTAGAAAGGGGAGTGCTATTATTATAGCTTTAGAAAATAATCGTGATTCAAATTAAACATGAAAAATTAAAAATAAGCATTTATATAAACTCTCCCTACAACTGATGGTGAAGGAATTAATAAAGGTGTAAACTCCAAGGATCTGTAGAGGAGACATCAGACAAGAACTGTCAACTGCATTTTGAATGATGGTTAGCCAAAAGAGGAGGGGCAGCTGATTGAACAGAGTAGAGAAAGCTAATAAAAGCTAAAAGCAATATTGAATATTTAACAGTTAAGCTTGTTCAATTGATAATGAATTTTTAAAATCCCTTAGGGCATTTAAGGCTAGTGAAAATAAAAGTAAAATGAGTTGCCGCATGGAGAAGAAACCATACAGTACACAGAATAGTCCTCTCAAAAATCTTCAGAGGGCTTCCCTGGTGGCGCAGTGGTTGAGAGTCCGCCTGCCGATGCAGGGGACACGGGTTCGTGCCCTGGTCTGGGAAGATCCCACATGCCGCGGAGAGGCTGGGCCCGTGAGCCATGGCCGCTGAGCCTGTGCGTTCGGAGCCTGAGCTCCGCAACGAGAGAGGCCACACAGTGAGAGGCCCGCGTATTGAAAAAAAAAAAAAAAAAAAAATCTAAAGCAACTATACATGAATGGGAAAAAAATAAATCATGGAGAAAAGAGAGGCAGTGCAAGAGAAAAAAACTTTTATTAACAGTTATTACATCTGTGAAACAACAGGATGAAATAAAAAGGGAATAATGAGTGAACAAGAAAAACCTCTTGAAAATTACAAATATAAAAGAACTATTTTTTAAAATCAATAAAAGAATTGGAAGATAAAGTTGAGAAAATATTCTAGAAAGTAATAGAAAAAGGTAATGATGAAATATAAGAAAGTGAAACACTCACACCAAGGCATATCATTGTGAAATGTCTGAATACTAGGGATAAAGAGAAAACCCTAAAAACTTCCAAAGAGAAAAACAGTTCCTACATAAAGAATCACAATGGCATTGGATTTCTTAAAAGTAATACCAGAAGCTAAAAGATAATGGAGAAATGACTTCATGATTCCAAGGAAAATAATTACTTTCTACCTAGACTTTAACACCTGGCCAAACTTTTTGTTTCAGTATAACATTAGAACAGAGGTATTGTCAGATATGTGAAGTGTGGCACACATTTATGGTCACCTATATTTGTTTCTCCTTTCCTTCCTGGTACACAGAAAACTATACTTCCCAAATCTCTCCAAGTTAGGCAGGGCCATGTGCTCTGATCAAGTGGCTGTGAGCTGAAGTGACATGTGCCACTTCTTGGACAAAGGATTGAAGAAAGAGGTATGAGCTCCATCATGTTGAGATGGTGGGCCCACAAGATTGAAGCAGTTTGGAACACTGAATCACCACATGAAAGACAGCTGCCCTGGAGAGTTACCTGACCTCCAGCAGACTTTTGTAAGCCAGAAGGGGCATAATATATTAAAGCATTAAGATGCGAGTCTTATTTGTTTCTACAACATAGTCTAGCCTAACCTAACACACAACCTACCAAAAATATTTCTAAATGCACCATATCTCAAGAAATTAATGGCTACCCTACAACCCAGCAATTCCACTCCTAGGTGATAAAGCAAAAAGAAATGAGTACATACATACTACATACCATAGCAAAAAACAAAAGAATAAACTACTGGTACATGAAACAACATGGATGACTCTCCCAAGCATAATGAAAAGTAAAAGAAAGTGAGATATAAACGTATATACTTGGGCTTCCCTGGTGGTGCAGTGGTTAAGAATCGGCCTGCCAATGCAGGGGACACGGGTTCGAGCCCTGGTCCAGGAAGATCCCACATGCCGTGGAGCAACTAAGCCCGTGCACCACAACTACTGAGCCTGGGCTCTAGAGCCTGCAAGCCACAACTACTGAGCCTGTGTGCCACAACTACTGAAGCCCGCGTGCCTAGAGCATGTGCTCCGCAACAAGAGAAGCCACCGCAATGAGAAGCCCGTGCACCACAATGAGGAGTTGGCCCCACTCTTCACAACCAGAGAAAAGCCCACGTGCAGCAACGAAGCCCCAACATGGCCAAAAATAAAATAAATAAAATAAAATAAATAAATTTTTAAAATAAAAAAAGAGTATATACTTGATGATTCTTTTACATGAAGTTCAAGAACAGGTAAAATTGATAGATGGTGATAGAAGTCAGAATAGCAATTACCTTGTTGGGGATGGAGTGATGGTGGAGGACATTGGGAAGAGGCATGAGGGAGCCCTGAAAGCACTGGAGATATTCAATATCATGATCTGGATGGTGGTTACGTGCATGTGTGTATGTATATATATATATGTATATATATATATATATACACACACACATACACACAGATTTATTGGGCTGGACATTTTTAAGTTTAGTACACTTTACTATATGTTTGTTGTACCTCAATGAAAAAAATTTTTTAAAGAAACTAGTGGAAACTGTGACTCACCCAAATGAGGACATAAGCCAAAAGTAGGAAAGTATGGGATCCAGGCAATAGGAAATCCCCCAGAGGATAGAGATGAAGGGAATTCCTAAGAAGATGGCAAGCCATAGGATGGAAATAGGCTGGAGAGTCACGGTTGGAGCCAGAGGCAGAGGGATCAAAGAGAAGCATCTAGAGAACGTTAGAACAGAGGTATTGTCAGAAACTGTAGACTATCTTAGCGCTCAGCTCTATTCAAGGGAATGTTACTATTCTATCAAAGAATTTGGGGAGGAATTAATGATAAACACATGAAAAACTAAGCAAAAACATACATAAACATGTTACCGTATTAACTATGGCTTAGCTGTAAACTGAACCAAAATGTTGTTATACAATCACATTGGGAGGATGGAAAGAAGGAAAGTAGGGTGGGAGGGGTATGCAGCGAAGGGGTATGGTAAGAAAGCTGAGTTCTCATCAGGTGCAGAGGAAAACCAGAAGAGAGTGCCTAAATCAAAAAAAAAAAAGGAAATAGCTGCACATGCATATTATTTAGCAAATTGAAAGCAAAGAAAATAAAAAACAGTTGAAAATATTTTGACTCAAGATGGAGAAGGGTAGGCAGAGGATTGTTATTTTTCATTATATACCTTGTTATATCATTGACTTTTAAAGCTACAATATAAAGTATTTCCGCACCATGCTGAAGCAATTAAAAGACATCTCTGAAAACTCTAAGAAATCTAAAATAAAAGAAAGTAACTCATTTCAAAGCATATTTTGATCTAATTAACGTTGTTTAAAGACACGTTTATAGTACCTAGTAATTTTTATTGGTAGAGGAGGTTTGTGAGATGATGTAAAATCATGCTGTAATCCTCTGGGGGATCCAAAAAGCTGGGACATCAAACCTTGTCAACCTTGTCAACCTCAGGGGCTTACTTCAAAGAAAACAGTGTCATGAGGAAAAAAAATTCTATCAGCTATCAATTCTATCACAGCTAATAGCATGATAATATTGTACCAGAATTTTTAGGTGTAATCATTTTTTGTCACTATTTTAAGTCCTGATTGTGTGATTTAAATGTGCTTTTAAAAAGTTAGGTTCTGTTAAAGAGAGCATGGTCCCATTAAAACAAGGCAATCTGTACCTACAAGGGCCTAGTCCTGCAACTTAAGAGCCACCAGTGTACGCAAAAATAATAGCTACAGTGCTAGTTAAGATGCTAAGAGTAGCAAGTAACCAAAACACTCAACTCAAAGTGGTTTAAACAATTAAAAAGAAAGCGGCGGGGAGGAATTCACTCATCCAAAAATGCTCAGAGGTAGAGAGATACCAGGCAAGGTTACATCAAGGATGTCACTAGGTATCTAGTTTCCTTCTGTTGCTTTCTGCTTCACATGCGATGGTGTCAGCTCTATCCTAAGGCTGGCACTTCTTTTGGTTTTAAGATTGCTGCTACTCTTTGCCAGCACTAATGTTTCCTCATTCAAGTCCTTTGGGAAACAGTTGGCATCTGTGACAGATAATGCCAAGCAAAAGTCTCAAATTTGTTTGCAATGGACAGGCTTAGGTCACATGCCTACCGTTGAACTAGTTGTTGGCCAGGAGATGAAATGCACTGGAGCATTTCAAGTGGGTTCAACCTCTCTAGAACCACATTGATACTTACATGGAAAGCAAAAAGCTATTGGGAGAGGAGGAGTTGAGACAGACGGAGAAACATCTTTTGTTCAAAGGAAGCTCAGAATGTGTTGGCAGTTGCAAATGGACCATCTTAAGATTGTCACACAGTCCATATATGGGACCTGAAAATACTTATTTCCTTAATTCCTGTTGAAACTTGAAGAGAGAAAGGAAGTCAAGAAGAGCAGAATATTTGGAAGAACAAATGGGGACTTTTCCATAAGTTATATGTAGGAAAAAGCATGTCCCTCCTGCTAGAATAATGACTAGGGTAACATACATAAATGTATGGTGAAACAAAGGCTTTAGGTTTTCTGACTAAATCAAGTGATCTCAGAATAATAGGCAAACCCTGAGAAAGTCCCTAAGTCGACTCCAGCCTGGGGGAAAACCATAGCATATCAAGCTGTAACTTAAAAGGGTTTGTCCAAAAGATCAAAAGATGTAGGATTGGATTCTCCTGAGATTCCTAGGTTGAATCATTTATATTAAAAAAGGGACAATAATGTCCCTCTTACACAGTGGTCATAAGGATTAAAACAAATATTTAAGTATCTGTGAGACGTAAGTATGAGACAGTTTGAGGAGAATATGAATAACTGTAAAAGATTGAAAAAGCAGCCTCAGTTCATAATTTAAGATCTTTCTCTATTTCTAAATGAACCATTTCTCAAGAAATTAACGGCTACCCTATGATCCAGCAATTCCACTCTTAGGTGATAAACGAAAAAGAAATGAGTGCATACATACTACATACCATAGCAAAACACAAAAGACTAAACTACTGCTACATGCAACAACATGGATGACTCTCCCAAGCATAATGAAGAGTAAAAGAAAGTGAGATATAAAAGAGTATATACTTGGGCTTCCCTGGTGGCGCAGTGGTTGAGAGTCCGCCTGCCGATGCAGGGGACACGGGTTCATGCCCCGGTCTGGGAAGATCCCACATGCCGCAGAGCGGCTGGGCCCGTGAGCCATGGCCACTGAGCTTGTGCGTCCCGAGCCTGTGCTCCGCGACGGGAGAGGCCACAACGGTGAGAGGCCCCCGTACCGCAAAAAAAAAAAAAAAAAAAAGTATACACTTGATGATTCTTTTACATGAAGTTCAACAACAGGTAATACTAACTGATGGTGATAGAAGTCAGAAGAGTGATTACCTTATTGGGGATGGAGTGATGGTGGTGGACACTGGGAAGAGGTATGAGGGAGCCCTGAAAGCACGGCAGATATTCAATATCTTGATCTGGATGGTGGTTATATGAATGTGTATATATATATATATAGAGAGAGAGAGAGAGAGAGGGAAAGAGAGAGAGACAAAAATGTATTGGGCTGGACATTTAAGTTTAGTACACTTTACTATATGTTTGTTCCTCAGCTAAAAAAAAAATTTAAACTACTGGAGACCATAATTCACTGAAATGAGGACATAAGCCAAAAGTAGGAAAGCATGGGATCCAAGCAAGAGGAAAACCCCCAGAGGACAGAGATGAAGGGAATTCCTAAGATGATGAGTCCTAGGAAGGCCGCTGTACAATAGGCTGGAGAGTCATGGTTGGAGACAGAGGAAGGCTGATAAATGTTACACTTAGCTGTACATATAAGGCACTTAAAATGGAAAATTGTATAGTTGGGTGGAAAATTACACTACCTGTGACTTCTTGTATCACTTGTGAGGCAGGTCTGCCTGTGGGGACACTGTCATGCTATTTTAAGGGGCACCATCGCATCTATCGGAGGCCCATTGGAATTGCAACCCTAGTCCCAGGAGGGAATAAAGTCACATGTATAACGCTGGCCATGTAATCTAAAAGTGGGTGATGGAAAATGTCACACAGTGGCAGAAAAACACAGAAAGATTCCATTTCCACACATGAGAAAAACACTGTTCTGGTGTGCATATGAGTCCAAGAGAGATTGAGTGATCATTTTAAGATATCTGAATTTCATCACTTTTATTCTGTTCTCATTACATTGGTCAATATGTTTGTTGTGAATGCTGCTACAGAATATTTGATGAGAACTCTTGTTGTTTAGGCTAGACTGCTGCCACAGTAGAACCATAGTACTTAATTTTCTCTACTATTATTCAGATTATTTATATTAATCATGTGATCTTTTAGCCTATTGGCATTAAGACCACTAAACAAGCTCAAAGGTGGTAGTAATGAACAAGACTGTTCTGTGAGTATGGATTGTATTTACACTAGTTAATATTTATAAAATATTGGGGATATTCTAGACTGATTTTTAAAAAGACAATAAATGGCAAGCGAATATATTTCATTTTGCCTAATATCTCATTGTGTTCTCTCTTAAATGAGCAAATATTTAACAATTGTTTTGCAAAATAGCCTTTAATAGATATCCCAAAGCAATTTTTAAATATATATTTTTTACCTATTAGAGATATGAAAAATTTATAACAAGCAAGTTCATTGGCTTTTTTTTTTTAACATCTTTATTGGAGTATAATTGCTTTAGAATGGTGTGTTAGTTTCTGCTTTATAACAAAGTGAATCAGCTATACATATACATATATCCCCATATCTCCTCCCACCCTCCCTATCCCACCGCTCTACGTGGTCACAAAACACCCAGTTGATCTCCCTGTGCTATGCGGATGCTTCCCAATAGCTATCTATTTTATATTTGGTAGTGTATATATGTCCATGCTATTCTCTCACTTCGTCCCAGCCTACCCTTCCCCCTCCCCATGTCCTCAAGTCCATTATGTCTACATCTTTTTTTTTTTTTTTTTTTTTCGGTACGTGGGCCTCACTGTTGTGGCCTCTCCCGTTGCGGAGCACAGGCTCTGGACGCGCAGGCTCAGCGGCCATGGCTCACAGGCCCAGTCACTCCGCGGCATGTGGGGTCTTCCCAGACCGGGGCACGAACCGACGTCCCCTGCACCGGCAGGCGGACTCTCAACCACTGCACCACCAGGGAAGCCCCTCTATGTCTACATCTTTATTCCTGTCCTGTCCCTAGGTTCTTCAGAACCGTTATTTATTTATTTATTTATTTAGATGCCATATATATATGTGTTAGCATACGGTATTTGTTTTTCTCTTTCTGACTTACTTCACTCTGTATGACCGACTCTAGGTCCATCCACATCACTACAAATAACACAATTTCGTTTCTTTTTATGGCTCAGTAATATTCCATTGTATATATGTGCCACATCTTCTTTATCCATTCATCTGTCGATGGACACTTAGGTTGCTTCCATGACCTAGCTAATGTAAATAGAGCTTCAATGAACATTGTGGTACATGACTTTTTTTGAGTTATGGTTTTCTCAGGGTATATGCCCAGTAGTGGGATTGCTGGGTCATATGGTAGTTCTACTTTTAGTTTTTTAAGGAACCTCCATACTGTTCTCCATAGTGGCTGTATCAATTTACATTCCCACCAACAGTGTAGGAGGGTTCCCTTTTCTCCACACCCTCTCCAGCATTTATTGTTTGTAGATTTTTTGATGATGGCCATTCTGACCAGTGTGAGGTGATACCTCATTGTAGTTTTGATTTGCATTTCTCTAATGATTAGTGATGTTGAGCATCCTTTCATGTGTTTGTTGGAAATCTGTATATCTTCTTTGGAGAAATGTCTATTTAGGTCTTCTGCCCATTTTTGGATTGGGTTGTTTGTTTTTTTGATATTGAGGTGTATGAGCTGCTTGTAAATTTTGGAGATTAATCCTTTGTCAGTTGCTTCATTTGCAAATATTTTCTCCCATTCTGAGGGTTGTCTTTTCATCCTGTGTATGGTTTCCTTTGCTGTGCAAAAGCTACTAAGTTTCATTAGGTCCCATTTGTTTATTTAAGTTTTTATTTCCATTTCTCTAGGCGGTGGGTCTAAAAGGATCTTGCTGTGATGTATGTCATAGAGTGTTCTGCCTATGTTTTTCTTTAAGAGTTTTATAGTCTCTGGCCGTACATTTAGGTCTTTAATCCATCTGGAGTTTATTTTTGTGTATGGTGTTAGGGACTGTTCTAATTTCATTCTTTTACATGTAGCTGTCCAGTCTTCCCAGTACCACTTATTGAAGAAGCTGTCTTTTCTCCATTGTATATTGTTGCCTCCTTTATCAAAGATAAGGTGACCATATGTATGAGGGTTTATCTCTGAGCTTTGTATCCTGTTCCACTGATCTATATTTCTGTTTTTGTGCCAGTACCATACTGTCTTGATGATTGTAGCTTTGTAGTATAGTCTAAAGTCAGGGAGCCTGATTCCTCCAGTTCCCTTTTTCTTTCTCAAGGTTGCTTTGGCTATGCAGGGTCTTATGTGTTTCCATACATATTTTGAAATTTTTGGTTCTACTTCTGTAACAAATGCCATTGGTAGTTTGATAGGGATTGCACTGAATCTGTAGATTGCTTTGGGTAGTATAGTCATTTTAACAGTGTTGGTTCTTCCCACCCAAGAACACGGTATATATCTCCATCTGTTTATATCATCTTTAATTTCTTTCATCAGTGTCTTATAGTTTTCTGTATGCATGTCTTTTGTCCACTTAGGTAGGTTTATTCCTAGGTATTTTATTCTTTTTGTTGCAATGGTAAAGGGGAGTGTTTCCTTAATTTCTCTTCCAGATTTTTCATCATTAGTGTATAGGAATGCAAGAGGTTTCTGTGCACTAATTTTGTATCCTCCTACTTTACCAAATTCATTGATTAGCTCTAGTAGTTTTCTGGTACTGTCTTTAGGATCCTCTATGTATAGTATCATGTCATCTGCAAACAGTGACAGCTTTATTTCTTCTTTTCCGATTTGGATTCCTTTTATTTCTTTTTCTTTTCTGATTGCTGTGGCTAAAACTTCAAAAACTCTGTTGAATAATAATGGTGAGAGTGGACAACCTTGTCTTGTTCCTGATCTTAGAGGAAATGTTTTCAGTTTTCCACCATTGAGAACGATTTTGGCTGCAGGTTTGTCATATATGCCCTTTATTATGCTGAGGTAAGTTCCCTCTATGCCTACTTTCTGGAGGGTTTTTATCATAAATGGGTGTTGAATTTTGTTGAAAGCTTTTTCTGCATCTATTGAGATGATCATATGGTTTTATCCTTCAATTTGTTAATATGGTGTATCACATTGATTGATTTGCATATATTGAAGAAGCCTTGCATTCCTGGGATAAACCCCACTTGACCGTGGTGTATGATCCTTTTGCTGTGCTGTTGGATTCTGTTTGCTAGTATTTTGTTGAGGATTTTTGCATCTATGTTCATCAGTGATATTGGCCTGTAGTTTTCTATCTTTGTGACATCTTTGTCAGGTTTTGGTATCAGAGCGATGGTGGCCTCATAGAATGAGTTTGGAGGTGTTCCTCTCTCTGCTATATTTTGGAAGAGTTTGAGAAGGATAGGTATTAGCTCTTCTCTAAATGTTTGATAGAATTCGCCTGTGAAGCCATCTGGTCCTGGGCTTTTGTTGTTGGAAGATTTTTAATCACAGTCTCAACATCAGTGCTTGTGATTGGTCTGTTTATATTTTCTATTTTTTCCTGGTTCAGTCTCAGAACTTTGTGCTTTTCTAAGAATTTGTCCATTACTTCCAAATTGTCCATTTTATTGGCATACAGTTGCTTGTAGTAATCTTTTATGATCCTTTGTATTTCTGCAGTGTCACTGGTTACTTCTCCTTTTTCATTTCTAATTCTATTGATTTGAGTCTACTCCCATTTTTTCTTGATGAGTCTGGCTAATGGTTTATCAATTTTGTTTATCTTCTCAAAGAACAAGCTTTTAGTTTTCTTGATCTTTGCTATCGTTTCCTTATTTCTTTTTCATTTATTTCTGCTCTGATCTTTATGATAGCTTTCCTTCTGCTAACTTTGGGTTCTTCTGTTCTTCTTTCTCTAATTGCTTTAGGTGTAAGGTGAGGTTGTTTATTTGAGATTTTTCTTGTTTCTTGACGTAGGATTGTATTGCTATAAGCTTCCCACTTAGAACTGCTTTTCCTGCATCCCATAGGATTTCGGTCGTCAAATTTTCATTGTCAATTGTTTCTAGATATTTTTTGATTTCCTCTTTGATTTCTTCAGTCATCTCTTGGTTACTAAGTAGTGTATTGTTTAGCCTCTATGTGTTTGTATTTTTTACTAATTTTTTTCCTGTAATTGATATCTAGTCTCAAACCGTTGTTTTCGGAAAAGATACTTGATACGATTTCAAGTTTTTAAAATTTACCAAGGCTTGATTTGTGACCCAAGATATGATTTATCCTGGAGAATGTTCCATGAGCCCTTGAGAACAAAGTGTATTCTGTTGCTTTTGGATGGAATGTCCTATAAATATCAATTAAGTCCATCTTGTTTAATGTATCATTTAAAGCTTGTGTTTCCTTATTTATTTTCATTTTGGATGATCTGTCCATTGGTGAAAGTGGGGTGTTAAAGTCCCCTACTATGATTCTGTTACTGTTGATTTCCCCTTTTATGGCTGTTAGCATTTGCCTTATGTATTGAGGTGCTCCTATGTTGGGTGCATAAATATTTACAATTGTTATATCTTCTTCTTGGATTGATCCCTTGATCATTATGTAGTGTCCTTCTTTGTCTCTTGTAATAGTCTTTATTTTAAAGTCTATTTTGTCTGATATGAGAATTGCTACTCCAGCTTTGTTTTGATTTCCATTTGCATGGAGTATCTTTTTCCATCCCCTCACTTTCAGTCTGTATGTGTCCCTAGGTCTGAAGTGGGTCTCTTGTACACACCATATATACGGGTGTTGTTTTTGTATCCATTTAGCCAGTCTATGTCTTTTGGTGGGAGCATTTAATCAGTTTACATTTAAGGTAGTTATCACTATGTATATTCCACAATTTTCTTAATTGTTTTGGGTTTGTTATTGTAGGTTTTTTCCTTCTCTTGTGTTTCCTGCCTAGAGAAGTTCCTTTAGCATTTGTTGTAAAGCTGGTTTGGTGGTGCTGAATTCTCTTGGCTTTTGCTTGTCTGTAAATGTTTTAATTTCTCTGTCGAAACTGAATGAGATCCTTGCTGGGTAGAGTAATCTTGGTTGTAGGTTCTTCCCTTTCATCACTTTAAATATGTCCTGCCACTCCCTTCTGGCTTGCAGAGTTTCTGCTGAAAGATTGGCTGTTAACTTTATGGGGATTCCCTTGTATGTTATTTGTTGTTTTCCCCTTGCTGCTTTTTCTTTGTATTTAAGTTTTGATAGTTTGATAAATATGTGTCTTGGCATGCTTCTCCTTAAATTAATCCTGTATGGGAGTCTCTGCACTTCCTGGACTTGATTGACTATTTCCTTTCCCATATTAGGGAAGTTTTCAACTATAATCTCTTCAAATATTTTCTCAGTCCCTTTCTTTTTCTGTTTTTCTTCTGGGAGCCATATAATTCAAATGTTGGTGCGTTTAATGTCCTAGAGGTCTCTGAGACTGTCCTCAATTCTTTTCATTCTTTTTTCTTTATTCTGCTCTGCAGTAGTTATTTCCACTATTTTATCTTTCAGGTCACTTATCTGTTCTTCTCCCTCAGTTATCTGCTATTGATTCCTTCTAGAGAATTTTAAATTTCATTTATTGTGTTGTTCATCATTGTTCGTTTGCTCTTTAGTTCTTCTAGGTCCTTGTTAAACGCTTCTTGTATTTTCTCCATTCTATTTCCAAGATTTTGGATCATCTGTAGTATCATTACTCTGAATTCTTTTTCAGGTAGACTGCCTATTTCCTCTTCATTTGTTTGGTCTGGTGGGTTTTTACCTTGCTCCTTCACGTGCTATGTTTGTCTGTTTTCTCATTTTGCTTAACTTATTGTGTTTGGGGTCTCCTTTTCGCAGGCTGCAGGTTCATAGTTCCCGTTGTTTTGGGTGTCTGCCCCCAGTGGGTAAGGTTGGTTCAGTGGGTTTTGTAGGCTTCCTGGTGGAGGGGACTGGTGCTGTGTTCTGTTGCTGTGTCCTGAGGCTGCTGGGAGAGATTTCCCTTTCTCTTCTTTGTTCGCACAGCTCCTGGGGTTCAGCTTTGGATTTGGCCTCGCCTCTGCGTGTAGGTCGCCTGAGGGCGTCTCTTCTTCACCCAGAGAGGACGGGGTTAAAGTAGGAGCTGATTAGCAGGCTGTGGCTCACTCAGAATGCAGGGAGGGAGGGGTACAGAATGCAGGGCAAGGCAGCGGCAGCAGAGGCCAGAGTGACGTTGCACCAGCCTGAGGCCACTGTGTGTTCTCTTGGGGAAGAGAGAGTGTGTTGTCCCTGGATCACCGGACCCTGGCAGTGGCGGGCTGCACAGGCTCCTGGGAGAGGAGGTGTGGATAGTGACCTGTTCTTGCACATGGGCTTCTTGGTGGCTGCAGCAGCAGCCTTAGCATTTCATGGCCATTTCTGGTGTCCGCGCTGATACCTGCGGCTCACGCCCATCTCTGGAGCTCGTTTAGGCGGTGCTCCAAATCCCCTCTCCTCGTGCACCCCGAAACAATGGTCTCTTGCCTCTTAGGCAGTTCCAGACTTTTTCCCTGACTCCTTCCCAGCTAGCTGTGGTGCACTAGCCCCCTTCAGGCTGTGTTCACACAGCCAACCCCAGTGCTCTCCCTGGGAGCTGACCTCCGAAGCCCGAGCCTCAGCTCCCAGCCCCCGCCCGCCCCGGCGCGTGAGCAGACAAGCCTCTCGGACTGGTGAGTGCCGGTCGGCACCGATCCTCTGTGCGGGAATCTCTCCGCTTTGCCCTCCGCACCCCTGTTGCTGCGCTCTCCTCCGTGGCTCTGAAGCTTTTCCCCTCCACCACCCGCAGTCTCCACTCACGAAGGGGCTTCTAGTGTGTGGAAACCTTTCCTCCTTCACAGCTGCCTCCCAGTGGTGCAGGTCCCGTCCCTATTCTTTTGTCTCTGTTTTTTCTTTTTTCTTTTGCCCTACCCAGGTATGTGGGGAGTTTCTTGCCTTTTGGGAAGTCTGAGGTCTTCTGCCAGCGTTCAGTAGGTGTTCTGTAAGAGTTGTTCCACATGTAGCTTACTTCTGATGTATTTGTAGGGAGGAAGGTGATCTCCATGTCTTACTCTTCCGCCATCTTGAACGTCTCCTCCAAGTTCATTGACTTTTGTGTTTGTATTTAAAATGATAGAACTAATCGGAAACCAAATTCAAGATGTATTTTCAGGTGCTTCAGTGGCATAGCAAATTTGACCTTGAACACTCCATTCTTTACAAGGTTCTCATCAGACAAATATGACAGATAATATAAAAATGGCCAAAGTGGGCTTCCCTGGTGGCGCAGTGGTTGAGAGTCCGCCTACCGATGCAGGGGACACGGGTTCGTGCCCCGGTCCGGGAGGATCCCACATGCCGTGGAGCGGCTGGGCCTGTGAGCCATGGCCGCTGAGCCTGCACGTCCGGAGCCTGTGCTCTGCGGCGGGAGAGGCCACGGCAGTGAGAGGCCCGCGTACCGCAAAAAAACAAAAACAAAAACAAAAATGGCCAAAGTTTGTAAAGACATAATTGTCTGGCTCCATAATAATCATTATGATAATAGATCCTATTAAACACTTACTAGGGACTAGGTCCTATCTAAGCATTTTGCCAATAGGGTTTATTTACTCTTCCACAAAAATGTAACATAGGCAGTATAATTTCCCCCATTTTACCAGAAGAGGATACTGAAGCACAGAGAGGCTAATTAACTTGCCGAAATCCACAGCTAGTAAGTGGTGGAGCTAAGGTTTGAACCCAGGTAGTTTGGTTTCAAAGCCCATAGCCACAACTACTTTCCAGTAGAGCTAAGAACTTATGGGCTTATTCTAGATTTTCATCTTTTTTACTTGAAGGATGTTTCTTTAAAACATGCTGGTTTTTAATTTTTTAAATACTTTTCATTTTATGTCATATTAAAGCTTTATATTAAAAAGTGGAAAAGATGATAAATCAATTTCTAGTACTGTACTTTTTTATTTCTATAAAAGGAAGACAATAAAATAGTGTTTTGGACTACAGTATAGGAAAGCATATGTGTGTGGTATAAATGCAATAAATCTTGATAATACTATTTAAATCTCTTTAGATTCAGCTCTGGAAAAAAAGGAATGCCTAATGACAATGAACAATAGAGGGAAGTTTGATGACAAGTTTAAGACAATCTTAAATTGAGTTTATAGCTCTGTGTCTCAGACCTTTAAAGTATTCCAGATCAGGATGATGCATGTGTCTTTTCAGTCCTCAGTTTTTTCTTTGTTACTGCCTACCTCAGGCTCTTTATTAGAACAACATTTCTATACTAAAGATGAAAAACAGAACTGCTTGATGGCAGTATTTTTATCAAATTCCGTCTACTTCAGATATTTAGGAAAATTTTTTTAGCTAAGACTTTCAGAAAATAACCAGAATTACTGCCATATGATTATAAAAACTTATTTTATGACATTTTCAAATCAACCCAATCTACTATCTTCATGTTCCAATTACTTCTCAATGTTTCAAGACAAATATTTAGCAGTTGTCAGTCTTTAAAACTAGGAGATGTTCACCATGGTTTTTATTCTCATAATATGTACATTATTGAAAAATAAAAGATAAGCTAAAAGACAGAGAAAATGCTATCAAATAGCCACCCTTAAAAAAAAGGTGGGGGAGACCTTTGGTTGAGACTTTTGATTTTGGTGGTTCTTATGTTATAGAATCCATTGGACAGCCATTCCTTCTCTTTTATTACTTGGAATAGCAATACCTCCTCCGCCATTTAATGTATGTTGGTTTGAAAAAATGTTTTTAAAAGTATGAATTATTTAGACAGAACACAGTAAATAAAATCACTACGTATTTGTATATCCAGGTCAATTTGAGGAACTGTGTAAGTTTAGTAGCAGCAAAATGTTCACCAAGTATTCACTGGTTTAATAATTTTAGTAATTTAGTAAAAAATCTCTTCTTAATTATTATTTTTGAAATTTGGGGAATAAATATGCTGATAATTCTCTTTCAACTCTGACATGTAGCAGCAGGACCGTTTTTAAGATTGGGACCCTATGAGGTACTAAAGCAAGCATTCACTTCTCTCACACTTGAGGTCACAAATTTTTGCAAGTCAAAAATGTTGAGCATGCCAAAAATATCATGCTGCACACTACCAAATAAAAGAACACTGTTATTCTTACAAGGAAAGGTTTGACAAGACAGGAAATAGGCAGGGTCAGAGAAGTTTACTTAATACCAAGTCTTATTTAACGATCATGAAGCCAAAATACAATGACAGTTTAAAAAAAATAAACAAATAGCTGTTACACAAAACAAAACCCCAGGATACATGGTCTCTACTGGAACTGATTATTAGATTTTTAGCAAATACAGGAAGTGGATAACCCCAGAGAACCCTCACAAGATTTCTAGACGTCTTCCCCATTTACTTTTGTCACATGCGCTTCACTGAGACAATGTGGATTAAAGTAGTTTTAATTTGTGGGTAGAAATTTGAACAAAGAAAAATTGATCTTAACATGCTGCAAAATAACTTCATTAAAGGGCAATCATTTTAAAAGTTGCATTCTCCTAAAAATGGGGAGGGGAAGAGAAAGAAAAAAGAAAATGGAAGATAGGAAAAATCTAGCTGTTCATTACAATTTTCCATTTTTTGTTTAAACACAGCAGGAGGGCAAAGCTGCTGGCTTCTCTTCATCCTTGCAAATGCCAGGAGGGATTATGCAAACCCTACAACCACCCAAATCTTATTTAAAGTTATAATCATTGTTCTCATTTAATGACTTTCGCCTGCTTTCACTCAAATATTGCTGCATCTTGTTTTCTGCCAGTTTGGACCCACTGGGAGTCGTTGATTCGTAATTGCAGATAAACCTTTTTTTAAAAAAGAAACATGCTACCTTTACAAAAAGCAAACATCAAGTGACATCTAGTGGATGTTTGAATATCATTTTCTAAGGACTCTGAATAGCAATATTCTCAACAATATATTATCTTAATATTGCTTATAATTTATGTTTCTCAGCTAGAGCCTCTGTCTTTTCCTAAGACAGAAAGACAAGTTATCAGACAGAAAAGTTGTCATTTTCTTTTCTCAAAGAAAATTTCTCTTTCCATTAGTATGTGAATAATAATTCTCAGCATAAAGCACCCTGGAAATAACTCATCTGTAACTCATGCTATAAGTGTGAAAAAAAGGTTACAGTATATCCAACATTGGACATTTTTGAGCACTTATCAACTGTGTAGATGGTTCTTAAGAGAAGATAGCACTTCGAGTCTCAAATTCCTCTTTTTATCTATAATCTTAAAGAGCACTATAAATCTAGCAATTCTATATTTAGTCCAAATATTGTCCCTATTTTCCTTGAGAATGCTGTGGGAGAATTATTCAACTATTTAGGTCCACTTTCCATAACCTTTGGTAATTTTTGCTGGTTCACCACAAGTTACTGAAAACAGTGACTTAATCAGAGTCACACACAAAGCTGTTGAAAACTTAATTGATTGGGATTGCTGAACAGTTCCTCTCCAGAGATTTCATGTGTCTGAAAGGCTTCATGGAGAATAAATCCCTTGCATTGATGTCTAGAGACTGCATTTGTAAAAGAGACAGAAAGGGAAATTATTGACTGAGAAATTGAAAGATGGTGTTTAAATTTAGTATTTTCTTTCCTTTCAATGAAAGGAAACTTGGAATATGCAACTGTAACCCAAATGCCAGCTATCTGGTTGTCCCCAAGTCTTCCAGTCTTCTAGAGTTGCTCTTCATTTTAATAATAAAACACACACGCACACACACACACACACACACACACACACAGCCCTGCGTGAAGCCCTTCTCTGACTTCCTGCAGGAAATCTATCATCCCTTCCCCCCCCCATTCCCCCAATAATTTCAAGAATTCTTGGGAGCTCTGCTTATTCTTAATCTCAGCTCTGCATCAAGCTTAATACTGTCCTATTCTTTATCCACTTCAGCCCAAATGCAAACTATTTTTTGCTTTTTGCCCCCGCTCCAAAGTGACACTTAAGCAATGTGTGTAGTCAACTTTATTGAAGTTTGGGTAATAGGAGGGAAGCTAAAGCACAGACGGCTCAGTAAACAGATTAAAAGTAATCTATGCAATGATACTATGTCTGGGTTTTGTTTCAAAATAATTCATTGGGGTTGGGGATGGGGGAATAGGTGGAGACACAGAAGAAACAAAATCAGCTAAGAGCTGATAATTGTTGAAGTTGAGTGATGAGTACATGGGATTCCTCATACTACAAATTCTACTTTTGTACATGATTGAAATTTGTTTAATAGCTATTTGAGAGAGTAAGTTCCTTGGTCATCCATGATGCAGGAAATTTCTCTGGCTTCCAGTCTCTTCTCCAATTAGCCTCATACCACATTTTGGGACCCCCTCCCAGAACTTCTGAGTCTCACTGCCTCTCCTCCTTCTCAGGCTGCCCAAGCAAGCCTTGAGCTCTGGACACACTCTAATACTGGGGGAGCCCAGCAGAATGGTTTGCTGACTCCCTAAAAATTCAAGAAACCAGTTTTTACCCTAAGAGGAATTTTGCCCTAGCTTTACAAAATGACATCAGGTAAAACTAGCATAACACCTGGAGTGTATAGAATTTTTTAAAAAGTTACTTCTCCTCCTCTTACTATTTGTATTTTAATTGAAGTCCTGACAATTGATTCTAACAAAAGTTAATATAGATAGTATATCAGGACAAAGCAGCTAAAAGATGATATTCTATACCTGCAAACAAGTCTTGGGGAGAAATAAGTAAACTGTGGCAAAAGGGTAATTATTTTTGCCTTTTAACAAAAGATGTTCAGTGCAGACGTTGTGTCATACATAAATAAAACTATCTTTAAAAATAATTTTTTTTTTTTTTGCTACTCAATTATACTGCAGTAGCCAAATGCTAGGCAGCTATCACAGTAGGCTCATCAGAGGTGCATGGGAGGCCTGAGGAGTCTGAACCCTGCCCCCAACCATGAACTTGGTGAGGCGGAGAGAGAGGTGCACCACTGGCTCCCGGTTCCTGATGGTGATTAACCCAGTCTCTCTCCTATCGTAGCATCAATTAGCAACTGCTCCTTTCGCTTTGTCTACTTTGGCCTAGAAAATGAAAGCTTTGCTTAGTGCAGGTCTGAAGTCAGCTGAGATTAATGTTCAAACCCCCCCCAAAACGTGTGCTAACAAAAAGAGGAAATGAAGTCATGTAAGGAAAAAGACTTTTCACACTTTTCACAAAATACATGTACAGGAAGAATAAGAGAATTCACTCTGGATGATTATGCTAATAATGCAAAGGTGGAAACTGTGCCTGTTGTCCCCTTTTAATATTCCCAAGAGGAAGGAAAGGGATTCAGAGATGTGGGGACGGGGAGGGAGCCACTTGCCAAAGGCCTCTGAGCAAGGGACTCAAAAAAAAAATGGACGTGTTACCATTGGCATGTGCCATTGTCCCCAAACATATGCGAGACAATGTCAGCGCTCACTTCTGGCTCTAAATTGAAAAAACACTTCCTCTCCTTCTGCCAGCACCATTTTCCCTCCTCCGCACCCCTGGAGTCTGACACAGTTTCCATTCCGAGGAGACCCCGTAATGACTCCAAGGAGACTGGGTAACATATTCCAGTGAAAGAGCTGGCAGACAGTGTGAGACAGCACGGGGATAAGTTTAGGCTGACATGAATTAGGAAGCATTTCTAAGTTACCCTTTGAAGTTTTTATTGCCTCATCATCAAACGGCTTCTCTTCTTTGGCTGTATATTGATTTTTCTGACTATGAAAAAGCGTTTCATCTCTTCTATGATAATCAAACACAGTCTCAGCCAACGGGCACCTTCTTTTTTCTGAACCGTATTATTGCACATATCATGGAATTATCCTACACTCCCTATCTGACAGGACCCCCATACAGCATTAGTCTCTTTCTAATGTTATTTTCCTTGTCATGCCCAACAATATAATGTTTACATTCCAAACATATAGCTGCAGGGATCATATTATTTGCCTTTGCTCTAGTCAAGGTCTATTTTATGAGAGCTTCCTGTCATTTGTCCTGATCTATGCTACTGTTTGTCAAAACATCACCTCTGAAATTGCCTGCTTCCCTAAGATGCCAGAAAAAAAATATTTCATGTCAACTGAAAATTAAGTCATTATAAATCCCACAGAAGTTTCTAAATGGGGCCACCCTTGGAATTTTATTTTTCTTTAAGTATAATGCGCTTTCTAATAGTCAAAGTGATTGGACTGGAAGAGTATTTTTGTCATATTTCCCCTCTAGCCCCTGGCACATCAGAAAATAGTCACAAAAAGGTTGCTTCTTTTTTATCTACTTGTACAATGTGTGATGGCAGGGCCAACCTCATATGTGGTTCAGTGTTCATACCTGAGTGGAAAGTTGGGTTAACGTCTTTCCTGAATGGAGAAGGGGTATGAGACCCTTGATCAGGAACTTGGAAACTAGCCCTACAACTGCTGTGGTTTGGTTGGTTTCATGACCCCAAACACATAGCCTCCTTTAGGCTCAGGCAATTCATGTGTTATCTAACAATGTCTTAGGTCAGCTTGAAAGATGCAGTCCCTATTTTGTTCTTACAGTTTCTCACTGTCATTTCCATCCTCTGTGCTCATTAGCTGGCTATTTTGGTGATGGCTTCTTAACCTCATTGTCACAGACATCAGATTAATATCAATTCCTGAAGCTCAGCTCTGGTGATGTCACTCTTTGCCCCAAACTCTTCCATGGCTGGCCACTGCTTCCCTGGTGTTTAGGACCCTCCAGAGTGAACCTGCAACCTACAATTCCAGGATGCTTACCAGCGATTTTCTATATGTCCTTTACACTCCAGTCTATCTGAACTTTCGTTTTGCCATTTTATGAATATGCCTTGTGTCTTCTTTGTATTTTCAAGGTATATCGCTTACTGCAGAGATTTCTATATTTATCTTACTTCCCCTGCTAGATGGTAACATTCCTGAAGATAATTGTGACCGTTTATTGACCAAATATTCTTTGCTATGGACTGTGTGAGATAGTTTACATCCATCAACTCTAGATTTTCTAATAATGTAAGGTGGATATTACTATCTTGATTTTTCAGATGGGAAGATAGTGGTTAGATGATGTCCTCAAGGTCATGTAGCTAGCATGTGACAGCTCATGTCTTAGTTGTTTCACGTATATCATCTAGAAAAACACTAAATTGAATGAATGATGATGCCGGCACTTGTTCAGCACACAGATGCTAGGCAATTACAAATGTGAATAAATGAATGAACGACGGGATTTTATACCTTAAATTAGCCCCCTAACTTTAGATAATTGCCACCAGGTGGCAGTAGTTCGCCACAGCCATACAGACTGGTCGCAAGATTCACTAAATGGAATAAGAGAGCTGGAAGGGACCCTGGAGATTATCTGACACGTTCGCCCTATTTTATGCTAAGAAAATTGAGAATCCGTAAAGTTATTTTATTTACTCAACATCTTTTAGTTAGTGAAAGAGCGGACTTAAACTTAGGTCTAAAATTCCCAAAGCCACTGTTTTACCATTAGACCAACTTGTATATTTTTTCTTCAAAACTTATAATTTATAGTAATAATTTTCCCATTGAGTATTAAAATATTCAGTAAAATAGTAAATGTAATCAAAACTAAACAAATATATTTTATCATAAAATTTTAAGTGTTTCCCTTAACCAAGTAATATAGTTTTCATGTTAAAAGATGTTATGATATAGATAATGCAAAAAGGAAAAATACCACCAATTCCAAAAGCCAGAGATAATCATTATTTTAGAATATATTCTCCCAGAGGATTCTTACTCATCTGTAAAACCCACTTTTGAAAATTAGGATCAAACCAAGACATAATTTAGTAATTTGTTAACTTTAATTTCTCTCTATAATCTGACTTTCATAAATAGTTACTTGACATTATCTTTAGGAGACCTCCTGGATCTTAAAAATTCTCCAAAATTAACCACGTTTAGTTGCTAGTAAAGGGAGACCATTTTTATATTTATTTATATTTATGTATTTATGAATTTATTTATTTAACATCTTTATTGGAGTATAACTGCTTTACAATGGTGTGTTAGTTTCAGCTTTATAACAAAGTGAATCAGTTTTACATATACATATATCCCCATATCTCCTCCCTCTTGCATCTCCCTCCCACCCTCCCTATCCCACCACTCTACGTGGTCACAAAAACACCCAGCTGATCTCCCTGTGCTATGCGGCTGCTTCCCACTAGCTATCTATTTTACATTTGGTAGTGTATATATGTCCATGCCACTCTCTCACTTCCTCCCAGCTTACCCTTCCCCCTCCCCGTGTCCTCAAGTCCATTCTCTATGTCTGTGTCTTTATTCTTGTCCTGCCCCGAGGTTCTTCAGAACCATTATTTTTTTTCTTTAGATTCCATATATATGTGTTAGCATACGGTATTTATTTTTCTCCTTCTGACTTAACTTCACTCTGTATGACAGACTCTAGGTCCATCCACCTCACTAGAAATAACTCAGATGCATGTCTTTTTATGGCTGGGCAATATTCCATTGTATATAAGTGCCACATCTTCTTTATCCATTCGTCTGTTGATGGACACTTAGGTTGCTTCCATGTCCTGGCTATTGTAAATAGAGCTGCAATGAACATTGTGGTATATGACTCTTTTTGAATTATGGATTGCTCAGGGTATATGGCCAGTAGTGGGATTGCTGGGTTGTGTGGTAGTTCTATTTTTAGTTTTTTAAGGAACCTCCATACTGTTCTCCATAGTGGCTGTATCAATTTACATTCCCACCAACAGTGTAGGAGGGTTCCCTTTTCTCCACACCCTCTCCAGCATTTATTGTTTGTAGATATTTTGATGATGGCCATTCTGACTGGTGTGAGGTGATACCTCATTGTAGTTTTGATTTGCATTTCTCTAATGATTAGTAATGTTGAGCATCCTTTCATGTGTTTGTTGGCAGTCTGTATATCTGCTTTGGTGAAATGTCTATTTAGTCTTCTGCCCATTTTTGGATTGGGTTGTTTGTTTTTCTGATATTGAGGTGTATGAGCTGCTTGTAAATTTTGGAGATTAATCCTTTGTCAGTGGCTTCGTTTGCTAATAATTTCTCCCATTCTGAGGGTTGTCTTTTTATCTTGATTATGGTTTCCTTTGCTGCGCAAAAGCTTTTAAGTTTCATTAGGTCCCATTTGTTTATTTTAGTTTTTATTTCCATTTCTCTGGCAGGTGTGGCAAAAAGGATCTTGCTGTGATGTATGTCATAGAGTGTTCTGCCTATGTTTTCCTCTTCCTAAGAGTTTAATAGTGTCTGACCTTACATTTAGGTCTTTAATCCATTTTGAGTTTATTTTTGTGTATGGTGTTAGGGAGTGTTCTAATTTCATTGTTTTCCATGTAGCTGTCTACTTTTCCCAGCACCACTTATTGAAGAGGCTGTCTTTTCTCCATTGTATATTCTTGCCTCCTTTATCAACGATAAGGTGACCATAAGTGCATGGGTTTCTCTCTGGCCTTTCTATCCTGTTCCATTAAACTATATTTCTGTTTTTGTGCCAGTACCATACTGCCTTGATGACTGTAGCTTTGTAGTATAGTCTGAAATCCGGGAGCCAAATTCATCCAGCTCCATTTTTCTTTCTCAAGATTGCTTTGGCTATTCGGGGTGTTTTGTGTTTCCATACAAATTGTGAAGTTTTTTGTTCCAGTTCTGTAAAAAATGCAAATGGTAGTTTGATAGGGATTGCATTGAATCTGTAGATTGCTTTGGGTAGTATAATTTTCACAATGTTGATTCTTCCAACCCAAGACCATGGTATATCTCTCCATCTGTTTGTATCATCTTTAATTTCTTTCATCAGTGTCTTATAGTTTTCTGCATACAGGTCTTTTGTCTCCTTAGGTAGGCTTATTCCTAGGTATTTTATTCTTTTTGTTGCAGTGGTAAATGGGAGTGTTTCCTAAATTTCTCTTTCAGATTTTTCATCATTAGTGTATAGGAATGCTGGAGATTTCTGTGCATTAATTTTGTATCCTGCTACTTTACCAAATTCATTGATAAGCTCTAGTAGTTTTCTGGTAGCATCTTTAGGATTCTCTATGTATAGTATCATGTCATCTGCAAACAGTGACAGCTTTATTTCTTCTTTTCAGATTTGGATTCCTTTTATTTCTATTTCTTCTCTGCTTGCTGTGGCTAAAACTTCGAAAACTATGTTGAATAACAGTGGTGAGAGTGGACAACCTTGTCTTGTTCCTGATCTTAGAGGAAATGGTTTCAGTTTTTCACCATTGAGAACGATGTTGGCTCTGGGTTTGTCATATATGCCCTTTATTATGTTGAGGTAAGTTCCCTCTATGCCTATTCTCTGTAGGGTTTTTATCATAAATGGGTGTTGAATTTTGTTGAAAGCTTTTCCGCATCTATTGAGATGATCATATGGTTTTTATCCTTCAATTTGTTAATATGGTGTATCACATTGGTTGATTTCCGTATATTGAAGAATCCTTGCATTCCTGGGATAAACCCCACTTGATCATGGTGTATGATCCTTTTAATGTGCTGTTGGATTCTGTTTGCTACTATTTTGTTGAGGATTTTTGCATCTATGTTCATCAGTGATATTGGCCTGTAGTTTTCTTTCTTTGTGACATCTTTGTCTGGTTTGGGTATCAGGGTGATGGTGGCGTCATAGAATGAGTTTCCGAGTGTTCCTCCCTCTGCTATATTTTGAAGGATTTTAAGGAGGATAGGTGTTAGCTCTTCTCTGAACGCTTGATAGAATTCACCTGTGAAGCCATCTGGTCCTGGGCTTTGTTTGTTGGAAGATTTTTAATCACAGTTTCAATTTCAGTGCTTGTGATTGGTCTGTTTATATTTTTTATTTCTTCCTGGTTCAGTCTTGGAAGGTTGTGCTTTTCTAAGAATTTGTCCATTTCTTCCAGGTTGTCCATTTCATTGGCATATTGTTGTTTGTAGTAATCTCTCATGATCCTTTGTATTTCTGCAGTGTCAGTTGTTACTTCTTTTTCATTTCTAATTCTATTGATTTGAGTCTTCTCACTTTTTTTCTTGAGGAGTCTGGCTAATGGTTTATCAATTTTACCTTCTCAAAGAACTAGCTTTTGGTTATCTTGATCTTTGCTAACGTTTCCTTCATTTCTTTTTCATTTATTTCTGATATGATCTTTATGATTTCTTTCCCTCTGCTAACTTTGGGGTTTCTTTTGTTCTCCTTTTTCTAATTGCTATAGGTGTAAGGTTAGGTTGTTTACTTGAGATGTTTCTTGTTTCTTGAGGTAGGATTTTATTGCTGTAAACTTCCCTCTTAGAAGTGCTTTTGCTGCATCCCATCCGTTTTGGGTCATCGTGGTTTTTTTTGTCATTTGTTTCTAGGTATTTTTTGATTTCCTCTCTGATTTCTTCAGCGATCTCTTGGTTATTAAGTAGTGTATTGTTTAGCCTCCATGTATTTGTATTTTTTACAGATTTTTTTCCTATAATTGATATCTTGTCTCATAGCATTGTGGTTGGAAAAGATACTTGATATGATTTCAATTTTCTTAAATTTACCAGTGCTTGATTTGTGACCCTAGATATGATCTATCCTGGAGAATGTTCCATGAGCACTTGAGAAGAAAGTGTATTCTGTTGTTTTTGGATGGAATGTCCTATAAATATCAATTAAGTCCATCTTGTTTAATGTATCATTTAAAGCTTGTGTTTCCTTATTTATTTTCATTTTGGATGATCTGTCCATTGGTGAAAGTAGGGTGTTAAAGTCCCCTACTATGGTCGTGTTACTGTTGATTTCCACTTTTATGGCTGTTAGCATTTGCTGTATGTATTGAGGTGCTCCTATGTTGGGTGCATACTTATTTACAATTGTTATATCTTCTTGGATTGATCCCTTGATCATTATGTAGTGTCCTTCTTTGTCTCTTGTAATAGTCTTTATTTTAAAGTCTATTTTGTCTGATATGAGAATTGCTACTACAGCTTTGTTTTGATTTCTATTTGCATGAAATATCTTTTTCCATCCCCTCACTTTCAGTCTGTATGTGTCCCTAGGTCTGAAGTGAGTCTCTTGTAGACAGCATATATATGGGTCTTGTTTTTGTATCCATTCAGCCAGTCTGTATTTTGGTGGGAGCATTTAAGCCGTCTACACTTAAGGTAGTTGTCGATATGTATGTTCCTATTACCATTTTTAAAATTGTTTTGGGTTTGTTATTGTAGGTCTTTTCCTTCTCTTATGTTTCCTGCCTAGAGAAGTTCCTTTAGCATTTGTTTTAAAGCTGGTTTGGTGGTGCTGAATTCTCTTAGCTTTTGCTTGTCTGTAAATGTTTTAATTTCTCCATCGAATCTGCATGAGATCCTTGATGGGTAGAGTAATCTTGGTTGTAGGTTTTTCCCTTTCATCACTTTAAATATGTCCTGCCACTCCTTTCTGGCTTGCAGAATGTCTGCTGAAAGATCAGCTGTTAACCTTATGGGGATTCCCTTGTATGTTATTTGTTGTTTTTCCCTTTCTGCTTTTAATATTTTTTCTTTGTATTTAATTTTTGATAGTTTGGTTAATATGTGTCTTCGTGTGTTTCTCTTTGGAATTATCCTGTATGGGACTTTCTGCGCTTCCTGGACTTGATTAACCATTTCCTTTCCCACATTAGGGAAGTTTTCAACTATAATCTCTTCAAATATTTTCTCAGCCCCTTTCCTTTTTCCTTCTTCTGGGACCCCTATACTTCAAATGTTGGTGTGTTTAATGTTCTCCAGAGGTCTCTGAGACTGTCCTCAATTCTTCCATTCTTTTTCCTCATTCTGCTCTGCAGTGGTTATTTCCAGTATTTTATCTTCCAGGTTACTTTTCCGTTCTTCTGCCTCAGTCATTGTGCTATTGATTCCTTGTAGAGAATTTTCAATTTCATTTATGGTGTTGTAAAAATACAAAATACACACTCACAAAAAGGGAAAATGGAGAAAAAAAAAATATATCATTGCTCCCAAGTCCACCGCCTCAATTTTGGGATGGTTCATTGTCTACTCATGTATTCCACAGATGCAGGGTACATCAGGTTGATTGTGGAGATTTAATCTGCTGCTCCTGAGGCTGCTGGGAGAAATTTCCCTTTCCCTTCTTTGTTTGCACAGCTCCTGGCATTCAGCTTTGGATTTGGCCCCGCCTCTGCATGTAGGTCACCTGAGGGCGTCTGTTCTTCACCCAGAGAGGACGGGGTTAAAGGAGCAGCTGATTAGGGGGCTCTGGCTCACTCAGGCCGGGGGGAGGGAGGGGCATGGAATGCACGGCGAGCCTGCGGCGGCAGAGGCCAGCGTGACATTGCAACAGCCTGAGGTGTGCCGTGTGTTCTCTCGGGGAAGTTGTCCCTGCATCACGGGACCCTGGCTGTGGCGGGCTGCACAGGCTTCTAGGGCGGGAGGTGTGGACAGTGACCTGTGCTTGCACACAGGCTTCTTGGTGGCTGCAGCAGCAGCCTTAACGTTTCATGCCCGTCTCTGGTGTCCGCACTGATAGCCATGGCTCGCAGTTATCTCTGGAGCTCGTTTAGGCAGTGCTCTGAATTCCCTCTCCTCGTGCACCCCGAAACAGTGGTCTCTTGCCTCTTAGGCAGTTCCAGACTTTTTCCTGGATTCCCTCCTGACTAGCTGTGTCGCACTAGCCCCCTTCAGGCTGTGTTCACGCACCCAACCCCAGTCCTCTCCCTGAGATCCGACCGAAGCCCAAGCCTCCGCCCGCCCCGGCAGGTGAGCAGATGAGCCTCTCAGGCTGGTGAGTGCTGGTTGGCACCGATCCTCTGTGTGTGAATCTCTCCACCTTGCCCTGTGCACCCCTGTTGCCGTGCTCTCCTCCATGGCTCTGAAGCTTCCCCCCGGCTACCACTGTCTCCTCCAGTGAAGGGGCTTCCTAGTATGTGGAAACTTTTCCTCCTTCACAGCTCCCTCCCAGAGGTGCAGGTCTTGTCCCTATTATTTTGTCTTTTTTTTTCTTTTGCCTTACCCAGGTATGTGGGGAGTTTCTTGCCTTCTGGGAAGTCAGGTCTTCTGCCAGCGTTCAGTAGGTGTTCTGTAGTTGTTCCACATGTATATGTATTTTTGATGTATTTGTGGGGAGGAAGGTGATCTCCACGTCTTACTCTTCCGCCATCTTGAAGGTCCGACCATTTTTAATATATTTTTCTTCATATACTTCTTGAGAAGATTCTCTCAGTGAAAATTCCAGTTTCATTTATATTTTTCCCTTTTCTCATTCTCTTTTCAGTAAGTAAAAGATCAATGCCAGGGCTTACCTGGTGGCGCAGTAGTTGAGAATCCTCCTGCAGATGCAGGGGACATGGGTTTCCTCCCTGGTCTGGAAGATCCCACATGCCGCTGAGCAACTAAGCTCTGTGCGCTCCAACTACTGAGCCTGTGCTCTAGAGCCTGTGAGCCACAACTACGATCTCGTGTGCTGCAACTACTGAAGCCCACGTGCTTAGAGCCAGTGCTCCACAAAAAGTGAAGCCACCGCAATGAGAAGTCCATGCACCACAACAAAGAGTAGCCCCTGCTCACCGCAACTAGGGAAACCCTGTGTGCAGCAATGAAGACCCAACACAGCCAAACATAAATAAATTTTTTTTAAAAAGAGCAATGTCAAAACGCTGTGTACACAATCCATCCAAATGGAGATGTCTTTTCAGCAAAAGGCATTTTACTTTCACTTTTGAGAAACTGTTCCTCCCCACCTCACCTCTCTTCTCAGGATGATGATACAATACTAGAGGGTATTTCTCAGCTGAAAGGATCCAGTCAGTTACAAAAATAGTATATTTTACACTAATGAACAGAAGATAAAATGGCTCCAAATGCCTAATCAAAGATCACAGTATTACCTTTACTTGAGTGATTACATGCCTCTTAGCATGGATTTTGCATGTAAAGCTTTCTCTACATCCAGGGATGCTCTCTGAATCTATAAATATTACTACAAAAATTATCGTTGAATTTTGGCCCAGATGATTTCTGTCCTTTGTAATCGTCAATTCCTGTAACTGTCAATCTATCACCATTACCTTAAGGGTATATGCAGTAGAGGTTAGCAGTAGGAAAAGAAAGTTGTGAGGGGTGGGGTCGGGGTGTGTGTGTGTTGGTGCTTTCCTAACAAGGACCACTGCTGGAGTTGAAGTGGGGAAAGAAGAGCAAATGAGAAGTTGCATCAAGTGTGATTTGGGGATGGTCAGAGCAAGAGGATCGGGGTAGGTAGGAGCCCTGCTGAGAATGGTCTATATGACAACTTGGACTCAGTACTCATGTAATTATGTTAATATGTCCAAGGTCCATTAACCCCAAACACAAAACTCCAAGTACCTACATATCTCAGCCCTCTAGTCTTCTACCATTCTTTCAATGATAAGATGGAAAATGAATTTGAGGAAGTAATCATTTGACATCTCCTGCCAGGTGGGATGGAGATGGTCATGTGGCAAGAAATACAGTACGTTCCCTACATATGCATGAGTTCTTTTCTGAGAGCGCGTTCGTAAGTCCAATTTGTTCCTATGTCCAACAAAGTTAGCCTAGATACCCAACTACCTAACAATCAGCTATATAGCACAGGATTGTAATAGGTTTATAATACTTTTCACACAAATAATACATAAAAAACAAACACAAAAAATAAAACATTTTTAATCTTACAGTACAGTACCTTGAAAAATACAGTAGTATAGCACAACACCTGGCATACAGGGGCTGGCATCGAGTGAACAGGCAAGAGGAGTTACTGATTGGAGGAGGGAGAGGAGGTGGAAGATGGTAGAGCAGAAGGATCGTCAGCAATAGGAGACGGAGGGCAAGATGCAATTTCACTCATGCCTGATGTTGATGGCACAGGTTCTGGTTCCTTGCTGGATTCAATTCTATCTACCCTCTTTAAAAAACGATCCAGTGATGTCTGGGTAGCAGCTCTTTTTTTCTCGTCATAGATGACACGGCAGCACTGGATGGCATTCTGAATGGCTGCTGCAACCTTTGTGTACCGTTCTGTGTTCAGGTCCTGTGTCTCAAAAACTAACAGTGACTCCTCAAATAAAGAAAATCCCCTGCCATTTCCTGCGTCATGAATCTCTTCAGTTCTACAGTTACTTCTTCCTCTTGTCTCTCTTCACGCTTTCTCTGGGCCTCCAATACCTGGCACTTCTTAGCAGTACCAGCTACATCACCGCTGCTTTTATGCTTGTTTCCAGACATCCTGGGCTTGAAATAAAGATACTGTACTACTGTACTCTATACAGTAAAGTACACAAGCAAACCACTTGTAGCGGATGCACATACGTGACAACGTACGCCAGACACATGAACTAACTTACGTGACTGGACATACAAACGCATGTTTGCATCTTTGAAAGCTCGCAACTTGAAGGTTCATATGTAGGGGACTTACTGTACTGTGTAGGGAAGGTGCTTTGAAATCCAAATCTTGGGCCTTCCCCCACCTCCATCCCCCCATTCATTTAGGCTCCCTGTTTAAATACTAGTATGTAGCTTCCTCTACAGATAGCCACCAAAGGAAATTAACTGAAGGAGCATCAGATTAGTTTGTAGGAGTCTCCCTGATTATTTCTCTTCTGATGTATACAGCACCAAGGACAGGAGTGGATAGTGGGCATCATTAGTGAGGTAGAACTGTCAAGGGAGAGGAAAACTGCCTGGAAAGAAACTGAATGGTAATTGCTATGCAATTTGCAGTTAATTGATAATCAAAGTGCAGCCCTACATGTGAAAATGATGCTTCTCTTTGGTCATCAGTAAAAAACTGGTTTCCTTTGTAGCAGAAAGGAAGACTTGCCCTAATAAAGTGCTGCTTCCTGGTTTTCCTTTGCTACCAACTGAATCTAGCTGATTGAAATAAGGCAAAGATGAAATGAGCTCAGGAACCAAGCCTTATTAACATAGGGTTTCACTTCCTAGAAAACTGGTCCAGACCACTATTTAGGTGTTCCTATTCTGCAGTTATTCACTATTCCATCCACTTTTGTTTCATAGTCTTTTCTAAATGTTGTATTTCATAATAAAACAGAGTAAAAATATTATAAAATATTTGAACTTTACATACATAAGAGAAAATGTCTCCAATAACCCCAACCCAACAGATTGTATTGTACTCTTTCACATGGCATTTCCTTTTCTTGCTTTTTCCATATGGCATTTGCACTTTCTTTGCTTTTTTCACTGTTTTAGGCAAGTTCCATGAGTCTGCCCTATGCCACTGTTAAGGAAAAACAGCTTTTTTCCTTCCTGTGTAGGGAAAAACTTAGTTCTTTCCTAACATGTCTTCCCTCCCTGTGAGTCTCCTTTACTACTCACAGAAAACACTTCACTTCTGGGCACCAAACGTGTGCAAGCTTTTTCCCACAACAAGCAATTCTGTGACACCAGCTGCATGTTCTACAATTTCTCAATTCTGACACTGTGTACTTGGAGATAGCCTCAGATACTGCAGGTTAAGGGCTCAGTCCCATAAGACTGACCACTCTCCCCCAGCCATCCCTCCCACCACCACTTCAGACACCAGCTGCAAGCTCAGGTTTTCACCTGTGCTTCTGACCAGCTATAGAAGTTCCAAAGACCTCCTCTCCTTGGGGTTGATTAATTTCCTAGAGCAGTTCACAGAACTCAGGAAAACACTTATGTTTACTAGTTTATTATAAAAGGACATGATAAAAGATACAGGTGAAAATACAGATGGGAGAGGTGCAGAGGGCAAGATACGTGGGAAAGGGCACGGAGCTTCCATAACCTGTCCAGGCGCATCACTCTCCCAGCCCAACCTGTGAGCTCTCTGAGCCCTGTTCTTTTTGGGATTTTATGGAGGCTTCATCACATAGGAACGATCCATGATTACTTCCAATTTCAGCCCTTCTCCCTTCACGAGAAGGGAGGGGGGAACGGGGGGGGGCACTGAAAATTCTAAGCTTCTGATCATGTCTCAGTCCATCTTTCCAGTGACCAGCCCTCATTCAGGAGCCATCCAGGAGCCCACCCAGAGTCACCCCATTAGAACAAGACACTACTACCACCCACAAAATTACAAGGGTTTCAGGAGCTCCGTGTCAGGAAAACAGGTCAAAGACCAATATAGAACAAGAGATGTTCCCAGTGTTCTTATCACCAGGGGGTCAGAGACCAATATCTATTTTCTATTATCTCACAGCCACTCTCTTCTATAGATTAAATTCACTGATCCTAGCTTCAGTCCCTCAGGTCACATATGACAAGCCTAATTCCCTGAGTCTTTAGACTATAAGAACACCTATTATATCCCTGGGACTTTCAGCCACCCCCCACCCCATTCCTCCCATCCCAACAAATACACTTCTCCAGACAAAAACCAAAACTTAAGACAAAAAAACCTCCATACCAGGTCTCTCATCTATCCCCCATGGATATCATTCTGGTCTCTAACTTTAGAGTAGCTTCAGATCTGAGCATCTTCCTTTAAATATGGTACCAAGATGGAAACATATTCCAGGTATGAACAAACTAGAGGAAGATTTTCATCAACCATCTCTTCCATTCTATATTCTCTTTACCACTTGAAAGACTGAAGATACTGCAAAGAACATGAGCTTTGAAGCCACAGGACCTGAATTTTAATAGTGGTCATCATTAGCTGAAATGTCTGAGCCGAATTTTGTTATCTATTTTTGTTTCATCTGTTCTCCCACAGGCATGTTATGAGAAAGAAATGAGTAGTTTGTAAGTGCTTAATATGGTGGACTTAATGTTAACAGTGTAAGCTAAGACCATATCTCTTGGTAGTCACATCATACTCTTTGTTCTTACTCAACTGTTGCTCCGTATTGGTCAGGGTTCAGAGAACCTGACTGGTTAGTTTAGCAGAAAAGAATTTATTTAAATTTTACTGACTTCAGAAATAATTTATACCATGACCCAGTACACACATGCACACATAAATATATAATTCAAATAATCTTCACAATATTTACCCATCTGACATGTTGTCCTCTGCTGTTTTTCTATTTTTTTTTTTAATGCTAGTTATGACCCACTGAGTTGATTTCATGACTCACTAATGAATCGTGACCCATAGTTACATTTCCAAAGTAATGGAAAACACTACACTGCAGGGTATTAAATGGCCTAGAGAATCACTAGAAGGACAGAGAAAAAAACTCTAACCTGTGTTTCCAGGAACTGGGTGGCCAAGAGAGCTGCCAGCTCCAGAAGCATTCCATCTGTATGACCCACACCTGCAAAATGATGCCTTTTGAGTCTCACACTAGTGCATCTGATTGAAAAAGTCCTGGTGTAAAGGGGTTTGGGAAATGCAGAAAAGGAAAGCACACCAAGAAGGCTGCAATAGATGTTAATCAAGCTAATTCATGCTGCCGAGACTTACTCAAAGGTACTTGGTTTGGACAAACCCAGTGGCCTAAGCATACCTCTTTACATCTATTTATCCCTATTAAATTGTATATTTTCTTGGATGCAGCCTATTACTGCTACTTCACTGAGGGAAGGTCACATAACTACAGTTTACTTGACAGAATGAAATTCAGAAGAACAAACTAACTGGAAATTCCCAAGTTACATTTCCTTTCACAAACACACCTCTACCAAGTTAACCTGGGGTCTACAAAAAAGGGAGGTTAAAAAAAAAGGATAAACCTAAAAATAAAAAAAATAAACTGAGGATTCTCTTCTTGCCACCCTCACAAAGAATCTTAAGTTTAAAAAGACATTTTTTAGATCACTGAAGAGAAGGGACGAATTAGGAATAATTTTAACTTCTTTATATTGTCCTTCAATTCAGTTTATACAGTAATTTGTATCTGTGAAAGAATTCAAATTTATTGAATGAAAGGCATTGCTTTAATTGCTTTATAAGCAATTAAAAAATAAGTTACTGAAGGGGTAATATATAGCAAATTAAATAATACAGGTTTTGGGGTAATTGATGTGCATTTAATTTAAAAGAAACTGTGTGAGGTCACCACACAGATTTATGTAACAGTTAAATGCAGAAAAACACAAGAAAGTAAGTTTCTATGTGATCCCAACAGAGGTATCCTTTCCTTGATCATAAGAGAACCCAGAGAACCCAAGTATTTTTAGAAGCTAAAACTGTTTACAGAAGTGCAAAACACCAAAACACTTTAAGCAAAGCCTTTATTTTCAAGGAAAAAAGTATATTTTCTCATTTTCTGTTCTTGTCATAAATTTTAATTATTTCCAGTGGAACCAAAACCTCCTGAACCCCTTTCAGTGTCATCTAAAACCTGAAAAGACATAAAGGTAGTAAGCCATGTAGTTAATTTCAGATGCTCTTTCAGTTCTCTCCAGCTCCAAATTTGTAAGACTTTTATTCTTGCTATAGCATTGTTTCAGAAAGGAGATTACAGAAAATTAAATTTTTAAAGTTTCATAAATTAAAATATTGAATAAGTTCCAAAAAAGCTAAGGGAACAGTAGAATTTCAGACTATTTAAGTGGTTTATTATCCAAAGTAATGCTGTATAATAGCTATGGAAAACAATTTCAAGAAGTTCTAAGATTTAAATTTTGCCTAAAATAGGAATAGTCACATATTCTACCTCAGATGGTCCCCAACTTAGGATGGTTTGACTTATGATTTTTTGACTTTATGATGGTGCTAAAGTGATTTGCATTCGGTAAAAACTGTGTCCCAAATATTGAATTCTGACCTTTTCATGGACTAGTGATATACAGTGTGATATTCTCGTGATGCTGGGCAATGGCAGCAAGCTGCAGCCACCAGTCAGCCACGCCATCACAAGGGTGAACCACTGATAACACAACTGTTCTGTACTCATACAACCATGCTATTTTTCACTTTCAGCATGGTAGTCAATAAATTACATGAGATATTCAACATTTCCTTATAAAACACGCTTTGTGTTAGATGCTTTTGTCCAACTGTAGGTTAATGTAAGCATTCTGAGCATGTTTAAGTTAGGCTAGGCTAAGCTATGATGTTTGGTAGGTTAGACGTATTAAGTGCATTTTCAACTTAAGATATTTTCAACTTATGATGGATTTATTGGGATGTAGTCCCATTGTTAAGTCGAGGAAGATCTGTATTTAGTTACAAACTTTTATTTTTCCTTCACTGAAGGTGTTACATCATGTATTCCCTATTCAGCTTTTAGGATACTTACTTGAACTTCCTCTATTTCTGGGTAAAATATCCGTTCACAAATGAGCTGTGCAATTCGATCACCCTTTTTGACTTCAAAGGAAAAAACAAAACAATTTATTACTGGTATTGATGCATTCTCTGTATCCTGTCTTGTACAGTACAATGAGATTTAGAGGAGTATGTGTTACTTAGACATACATAACTTGGAAAACTCACTGCACTTATGTGACTGCACATATTTGACATACCTTCGAACTTTTCTTTGCCAAAATTAAACAGTACAACACCAACATTTCCTCTATAATCTTCATCTATGACACCAGCTGGAAAAAAGAAAAAAAATATTAGCTTGGTTTATGGTACCGAAAGATTAAGGGTATATGATTACCTCAGAATCATTCCTAAGTAGCTCTGAGAGTTTTATCCTTACAACGAATATGTGAATCTTGCTCTGGTACTATGTAAAGCCTCAAAACTAAGAAATTACTAAAATGCAAAGAAGAATTAAGAAAGTGGTCCTAATTTTCCAACCTGTCATCCTTACAAATGGTGACCACTAACAACTCTAAATTGGGAGTAGGCACTTAGCATCTCAAACAAGTCATCCTGAATTGCTCTCTCCAATCCTACTGTCTATCTGTGGCACACCTGCCCAAAAGACTAAGAGAAAATTATGATTTGGGTTTTAAAGACTTCTCCTGGTAGCAACTTCCCACTAACATCCAGATTGAAATATGATTGAGTCATAAATAAAAATGTCAAAAAGCCTAAAGATCTGCAGTAGAATAAGTCAATGTTAAGCAGCAGTCTAGCAAATATTAGAACATTCCATTTTTATAATGAAAATGGAGCTGAATCGTTCAGTTCACATTCTTCTTCTTTTAATTTAAGCTACCAGCCTTTCTCAGAGCATCATCTCTCAGAAGACATTAGCACATAAGCTTAATAATGAGTACACTTTTACACAGAACCGTGTGTAATTAGTACCTGTTTGAGATTATAAACACAAAGGCAGCAAATCTTTGCAGGAGAGAAACTTGAGCCAGAGAAGTACATTTACCAGACTTGCTAGCATTTATCTTTGGGCCAAGAATCCAAAACATTTCCATAAACACAAGCACAGACAATATAGGTGCACCAGGCCTTCTCATTTCCTTTTTTAATATTGAGAAATAATTCACAATTCAACGGTTCTTAGCATATTCAAAGTTGTGCAAACACGACCACAATCAATTTTAGAACATTTTTATTACCGCAAAAAGAAACCCCCTGTCTGTTAGCAGTCACTCTCCTACCCGCTTCATCCCCCTCAGTGCCTGTCTCCTTTTATACATGATAATTCTTTCCCCCCAGTTTGTAAAATGCTGGATAGGATTCATGTGAATCTAATTAAACGTAGCTCCATGTCACATCTTACAGCTTCTCATTAACACCTCACTTCTTTAAAAAACAAAACAAAACAAAACTCTTATCAAAGAAGAAAAAAGAAAATAAAAAGAATCAGGAATTTAGCTCAATGGGTACTAATGCTGGTTGGTCAGACTCGTAATTATTTGAAGGTCAACTGAAAAAATTTTTTTTTTCTTTTTTAGAACAAGGGTAAGCATCCCCTTTCAATTTTCTCATGTAGGGGGAAAAAAAAGCAAAATTTTAAAAAGTTCCACCATGGGGAAAAATATTCAGAAAACCAACATTTTAGATTTTTCCAGTGGATTAGAGTAGTTTAAATGAACCCCTGTGGTTTATGCATGAATTACTAGGGGTAAGTGAAACTGAACTTAAGCACTTCTTAAAAGGTTCCTGATACAACACTTTTAAGAGTTTAAATTAAAGATAAACATATTTTTAACAGTGAGAAGGGTGAGTATAAAAGTGGCTGAAAGTGGTTCATATCATGTCTAGACTGAAGGAAACAGTATTCTTTTCTGGTTCTACAGCAATAAAACTTTGACCAATTCAAAAAATACTGAAGTCTGGCATCTTTCCCCACTGCCAGTTGATCATTAAATTAGTCCTTGATATTTATTGAAAGAATGGATATAAAAATGAGACCAGCTGTTTTCTATATTATCTAGATGTAGAAAGTTTCAGCTGCAGGAACAGTTTAGATCAGAGTTAATGAAGGAACCCCTCAGTAGCAGGTCATTCCATGCCTCCCATGCCGGAACAAATGACCACACGAGGCCTTGGCATCTCCATGTGGGAGTGCTGAAGTACAGGCTAGCACTCATTCACCTAGAATGCATTAGATGAAGGCAGTGTGGGCTGACTTCTGAACTCTTGTTTCATTACCCAAATAGTACAAATACATATGAAGTAAAGGCCAATAATGTTCCCCGACCCTCCCTCAGGTAGCCAAAGTTACAATAATACATTTTACACATTTTCTTTCACCTAAAATATTATTGATATCCTTGGGGAGTAATATATCTAAAAGTCATTGTTTTAGATCCAAGATATGGAAATACAGCACCATTATTTCTATGTAACTATTCTCTTACGTAACATCAGATATTCAGGTCGTTTTCACATTTTCCCCATAATAATCAAGGCAGTTCTTTACATACGTTCTTGAGTATTAGTGTTTTTTATTCTCATCAAATAGTTTCAAAAAAGCACTTTCCTGGGTTGAAGGGTGCGTATATTTAAAATTTTAATGGATATCGCTAGATAACTTTGCAAAAAAGGTATAGCAATTCAAATTTCTATCAGTGACATTTAAGAATGCCCATTTCCAAACTCCCTGACAGTACCAGATAGTAGCAATCTTTTAAATTCTGGCCAACGTGGTGAGTAAAAACTGGTATCTCGTGGCTTTATTACATTTCCCTGATGACTAGTGAGGCTCGGCTTTTTTCCTCCTTACGTGCATCACACATTTGCTCATCCTCTTGTACATTTTATGATCAGTTTTGTTTTTTTCTTATCTGTTTGGGTATTTAACTCTTTCTCATATGACTTGCAAGTATTTATTTGTTTACTTTATGGTATCTTCTACAATACAAAAACACTCCTTTTTGTAAAGGCCTTTGCTATGTATCTGTAAAGTAGTCCTATCACACTTATATGTTTGGGTGTCTTGAATTCTGCAAAGCCAGATTATCTACCTAGATTTTATGCTTGGCACACAGAAGTTTGAAAAGTCCTTAACTAAAAGAAATGAAGTAATTTGAAGTCAATTAAAATGTATAACCAAAAAAAGGCCCTTCTTTTTTTTTAAGTATGAATGCCAATAGTATAAAAAAAAAATCTAATAGTTCTAAGTTCATTTATTACTTATTACTCAAAGGCAAACTGACCTTCAAGAAAAACACAAGACTTATTCCTTTTCTACATAAGGGACATAAACATCAGGGATATTTCTCTTCATGAGAAAGCAGAAAGTATTTTGAAGTTATCACTGGAAAAATCATGCATTGGAACTGGCAGAGTGATTAACTGACTTCAGGCAAAAGTTTTACTGTGTCAAGATTTTGGCATGTCATTTGTTGGAAACCCTCTTTAGTGAAAACTATCCCCACCTACCAGATGTGAATTCTGAACGGAATCCTGCATACTCAACTTTTCCCTTTGACCCTTATTTACAGCCTGGGAATTCTAACAACATCCCTCTTCTGAAATAAAAACTGTGGCCAACTATGATAAACTTGTGCCTAAGAGACATTTCTAAGATACTATGCATCCAAGAACACACCACAATGTGACTGTGTGAATAATACCACACCAACCACCAGGCAAACTAACTTTCCACTGCTTTTACATGAAATTTTTTCAGAGGATTGTTTTAAACAGAGCAAAAATTAGTAACAAAGTCGGAAAAAGTTTCCATTTAAAAAAAAAAGGTCTGATAAGTCCCTAAGGGACAGGAAATATCAGATACATTATCATTCAATCTTCCCATCCTTCAGGGACAAGCACACTAATTTTCATTGTTACAGATAAGGAAACTGAGGCTCAGAAAAGTTAAGTAATAACTAGCTTGTTAGCGACAAAGCTGGGGCCCAAATCCTGTTGTTATTCCAAAGCCCATGTTCCTTTCACAACCCTTTGAAATTTATTTAAAAATATATACAATCTTTTACATCCTTAAGTTATAGGCCTAAGTGACCATACTGACCTTGTAAAAGTAGTTTTGAAAGTCAAGCATAACTGAACCCAGGCAATCCTCAGCCCCTGAGGTCTGTCCGTCTCAGTCAAACTCTGCTCCTCTTCAGTCCCTAAGACCTACTTTTAGGCTCCCGATTTGCCCCACAGCACCATCTAGTGACGCCATGGGGAGACAGCCCAGGGACAGGCCTTAGCCACATGTTAACCCCTGAAGTGCAGGTAACAGTGAGCTAATTCAGGGCAGGGCTCGGCTGGTGGAGGGAAGGGGCAGGGTGATTCACAGTATTTAACTGCAGTGGAAAGAACAAGGGGACTGGAATAATATGGATGGATTCCAGTTTTTAACGTATCAACTTGGGCTCATTTTTTTTAAATAAATTTTTTCATTTATTTATTTTTGGCTGTGCTGGGTCATCGTTGGTGCGTGCAGGCTTTTCTCTAGCTGCAGTGAGTGGGGGTTACTCTTCATTGCGGTGTGCGGGCTTCTCATTGTGGTGGCTTCTCTTGTTGCAGAGCATGGGCCCTAGAGCGCATGGGCTTCAGTAGTTGTGGCATGTGGGCTCAGCAGTTGTGGCTCACGGTCTCTAGAGTACAGGCTCAGTAGTTGTGGCGCACGGGCTTAGTTGCTCTGCGGCATCTTCCCGGACCAGGGCTCGAAGCCCTATCCCCTGCATTGGCAGGCGGATTCTTAACCACTGTGCCACCAGGGAAGTCCCAATTTGGGCTCATTTCTGAGCCAGTTTCCTGGTCTGTTAAAAAGTAGCTTTGTAGGGCTTCCCTGGTGGCGCAGTGGTTGAGAGTCCACCTGCCGATGCAGGGGACACGGGTTCGTGCCCCGGTCCGGGAAGATCCCACATGCCGCAGAGTGGCTAGGCCCGTGGGCCATGGCCGCTGAGCCTGCGCGTCCGGAGCCTGTGCTCCGCAAGGGGAGAGGCCACAACAGTGAGAGGCCACAACAGTGAGAGGCCCGCGTAACGCAAAAAAAAAAAAAAAAAAAAAAGCAGCTTTGTAAAAACGGCAAGAGGTGGAGAATTTAGCATACCCACTTATCCGAGGGCCAGGATGTCTTGTTAGAGAAGCACTCACTACAGTTGCTTAAATAATGATATAAAAGCTTTTCCTTTCCTTATAATAACAAACTTCCTTCTATGAATAGAGTCATTTTTGGACTAAATGCAGATTATCACTAAACCAAGGCAAAATCCTATCTGTCAGATAGTGTCTAGCTTATTAGGAAAATAACATGCATTTCACATAATGGTCATTAAAAAATTAGACATTCTCAAATAGCATTTAAAACTATATCATAGTTGTAACTTCAGAGATAGAAATTTCTAAAAGGCAAGACACAACAAAAATCATTTTCTTTTCTTGATAAAAATAAAATTTGTCATTTGATTACTGCCTCTTAAGCAAAGACAAAGTAAACACTTGCAAATATTTACAGAATAAAAATGTAAATATATTACCTCCTACATCTATGAAGTGTTTTGCAGCCAAGCCAGAACGTGGAGCTACAAAACAAAAAAGGAGAAATTGACTGTCTTAAGAGGGAAGGGCAATACTGAATATAACTGACACAATTTAAGCATGTCACTCTCATCTCCTATAACATCCGTATCTTAATCTTAACCTTAGCAGATGGCTCTGAATTAAAAATGTATTTATCATATTGTATTACCAAAGTAGAAAAGAACAGTTTAGAAAATGTTGACAAGGTTTAATTCAAAACCAAGTTAAACCACTCCAGCATGTCTTTAGGCAACTGAGGATCTATGGTGGTGAAGCTGTGGACTGCTGGAATGAACTGGGAGGTGAACAAGTGGGGAAAACTGTAGACAACTCTGTCCAGATGTCTGGTCACAAAGGGAGGATGGTAGCTGGCAGGGACATGGGGCAGAGGAAGAGGACTTTTATTTTAAGGTAGGAAATCAGAGCATGTTGCAGTATGGGAACAGACATACATGGGAACATGCAGGATGGGAACATCATACTGGAAAGAAGGCAGAGAGAGAGAGAGGCATAAACGCAACCAGAGTAGCAGAGCTTAGCCTAGAACTTGGAACTCCTACTCATAATTCAGATGCCAAAAGACATGTTTGTATGAAACAAATGAACCAGAGTAAGAAGCTAAGTTTATACCTTATTCTTGCTGACTTGAGCATCAGGCCTACCATTAATTACCCTAACTTCTAGTATTTTATTCCAGAATAACCTGTATCAGGCACTTTGTCAATAAATGCTACACCTTCCTGCCTTCACTGTTATTTCACCCCATCTCCTAACTGCCCCCCCAAAATACACTAAAAATGCAGTCAGTGCTGGCAAAAAGAGATGAAGAGAGCGCTCATCTCATTTTTCTTTTAAAGGCTGAAGTATTAGCAGTTCTCTGACTCGTGGCTAACAAGACTCCCCCAGGGATCACAGTTCCATTTGCTCCTTTATGTTTACTCTGAACTTAGTCAGCAAGTAATTATGCTCTTCAAAAGAAGTTTTAAACTCTTTCTATAGTGACAACTGACTCGGGGCAGAAAAGTCAAACCTGTCGACTTGACCTGCATTTTGTCCTCTCTCCTCCCACTGTGAGGCATTTCCCTCTAGTGCACTGAAGCGCATCCCTTACCTAGCACACCCCATGAGAGGATACCCAAAGGGGGAAAGGCTAAGGGGCCTGATGTTTTCAGGGGTTAGAAACTTTACTCTCATAAGATGCCATGTGCCATTATCCTGAACCTGCCTCTTTTTTCTTATAAAACAAACACCACCTTCACAAAGAAATCTGACTTCATATGCAATCTGATCCTTGAAGGGGGAGTTGGTATAAGACTGGAAAAAGCACCAGTTAAAAATCACCTATACTTTCAGTTTTTCTCACAGTGAGTAGTTGTGAAAACAACCTCCTGGGCCAATGTGAGTGTCCTAAAAGCTTAAGTAAGGAATTGAAAGAAAAAAAAAAAAAAAAGCAAAGCGATAGAGGCAAAAGTAGATACGTAAAGGAAAGTTTTCAAATGACTGCAGTTGCCATCACAGGTGGCATGTCTTTATTTTAGGACACAGGCTGAGCAATATCCCTTCCCTCATTTATACCCCAAATGAAACTAAGATAAAAGAACACGTCACAAAGGAAGAGCCTGACAAAGTTACCTGTGTCTCAAATCACTTACCTACTCTCCCATAGCACCCAGAAGGAAGAGCTATCTGAATGTCTGTTTTCACAAGGGCTTTCTCCATAGGTGGTACTGTGTAATCATAGGCACTAGGAAAATAATGAAAGATAACTGGTATTTAGATATAGTAATTCTCTGTGCATTTTTTGGTGAAAGAGGTGACATGTAAATGTATTCTCCCCTGAACAAAATTTTGTTGGCAAATTGAGGTAATTATTTAGCAGGAGGGGGCTGAAAGGCAGACTTTAAAAGGTATATGCTTCACTAACATGGTATGAAAAGGGGAAAATAAAGAACCAAGAAAGAAGGGTAGATAATAGCAAATAATAGCTAACATTTATTAAGCCCTTACTGTGTGCCAGGCACAGTTCTAATTGCTTTGTATAACTCATTTTATTCTCACAACAATCCTCTAATCGTTGGGGAAAACATGTAGAAGGAAAGGAGAAAATAGATGGCCAACATAAATGGTGGGGCGGGGGGGGGGGCGTTGGTTCAGCTGTGTTGCATCTGTTCTGGTCTTGGTAGTTTACCAAGCTTACCAAGCGGTGGCCATGAACTTCACTGGCTGAGGGAGAGAGCTGACCACTGTGAACAGGCCCTGGAGATGGACACTACTGAGGAACTGATTCTCTAAGGTCCACCCACCAAATACTGCTACTTTGTTATTACTGTAGCCCTCTCCTTGATAGAAATTTAAGAGATTTTACAATAAGCAGAACTGGAAGTTACTTTTGAGCCCTTAATTAAGACTGGTAAAGTGGTGCTATATTTTTACTTCTTTCATTGGAATTTCCTCTCTTGAAATAGTTAAAACTCTAATTTATCGAAGAGATATTTCCATGTCTCTTTCAGTATACAGAAAGTCACCTGTGTTAGGAGGATGCTTACAAAGTATCTTAAATCGAAGTCTCTCCTAAGACTCACAACAGCGCCCAGATATGGCGTAGTCAATGTATATCACTCTACTTTTATTCATGAAAATAAAGGACTACAGCTTTCAGCCACAACAGTCTATACCTCACTTTTCTTTTTCCTTCTTTTCTCCCACTATCATCACATACTCCTTTCTTCCCTTCTGTGGTACGTATGACTTAGACCAGTGGTTCTCACATTAGAATTATCTGGGATGCTTTAAAATAAATCCTAAGGCTTGGGATTTAGTCATGTAATCAACACCCCCTCCTCCCCAATATCACTTTTGACCTACCTTAATGGTTCTAAGAACTGGGGACAGTAGTCAAGTGGAAAAAAAAAAAGCACTGAATTCAGGGTCCAAAATTCTATTACATTCAAGCCCTTGGGCAATTAATTCATCTCTTCACAAACTCCCACATCTGTAAAAAGTACCACTCATCTACTTCAGGATTGTTGTTGAGTATTAAATACAATAGCACATGTGGCAGTTTTTAGTACAGGTAAAAAGTGCTGTACAAGAGAGAAGATGGTAGTATTACCAGCATCCCTGCTTTTCATATTTGGACCCTTTTGGAAATTTCCAGTCCTTGGAGTGAACCTAAATATGGACATATAGAGAAATGTTACTAACCCTTAAAGGTAGAAGCAACTTTCATTAATCTTTCTTAGCTACCTTATTACCTAAGAACCTAGGCTCCTACCGTGGCTTTTCTTTCTACTGAGCACAGCATCATTCTCAGGCCACTCCCTGAAGGCCAAAGTGGGCCTTCTTCATCTCTACTTTCCACTTAGAAAGGGCGCAATAAATGTTGCAAAATAAATAACACCTGGGCGGACATTCACTGGTATTTACCACTCCACACTCTGCCCAAATCCGTATTTAATTTATGCTAAAGAGGAAAGCTAAAATTTTCAACATTAAAAAAAGGCAGAAACCCTATATAATGCAAAAAGCGTTTGTTTCTGTACTTTTAAGCGGCTGTTTCAAGCTTTGGCAGCAGCGGGCTGGAATGTAAGCTAAGCTGAGAGCGCTATACCTCAGGAACTGGGACTTCTCCGCAAGAGGTAAGGATGACGGGACAGAAGGCGGCCCTCTCAGCCTCTTCGCCCGGGCCGGCCTTCGTCGGGTACGCGGGCGGACAGAGTGCCCACTCACCTGTATAGGTCATAGCCCGCGGCGCGCTCGGACCCCTTGGTCGGAGCGGTGGCGTGCTCCGAAAGCCGGACAAAGCGGAGCCGCATGCCGCCCTCCTCCGCAGGCCGGGCCCGTTTGCTGGGGGAGATGATTTGCGCCTCTTGAGAGCAGGGCATGGCACGGCAGAACGTGAGCACAAAGGACCAGGCGGAACAAGAGACAGCAGGGTGAGCGCAGCGCGCCAGTTCTAAACTTCCCGCCAACAACTCCCCGCCCCGCCCTCCCTACCCCCCCCCCGGACGAGCCCACGGTTCTGGCTGAGAGGGGAGATGGGTCTCAAATTTGGGGCTGGAAATCCTCCTCGAAAAAGATCTGGGAACAGAAAGTACTAAGCCTTTTCAAGCTTTCCAAACTCAACGCATGGATCCAAAGTTAGTGGCAGCTTCTCTGGCCTTGCCCTCACCCTAAAATAGAAAACCATTTCGCTTCCCCATGAGGGGACGCGAATGAACTCGCTCCCGCGCCGCTGGGGCTGCGGTCCCTCCCACTCCCCCCCAACGCCCAAAGCCCAAGGGCTTCCTCCGGCCCTGCCTGTTGGCCCGCCCCATCTGCGGCCAGGGGACGGGCGCGGGGTCAGCCGGCCTACACCCAGCCTCTCTACGCCGTGTCCTTCCAGCCTGGGCCCCGACATTACTGGCGCTGCGGCAACCTCGGCTCAGACTGCGGGCGCTGGTCAGCGGCCGGAGCGCCGGGAGCTACACGTCCCCCCCGCGGGGTGGGATCGAGGGACGAACCTGGCCAGGAGGGCCCTGCGGCCTCCGTTCTCGGTCTTGCCTGGCGCGCGCCGTTAAACACAGAGCGGAGCAAAGACGGAAGGAAATGGTAGCCGAGCACTGGGCGAGGGCAGAGGTAAGTCATTTGCCCGAGTTTGGGCGCAGGTTGGTGCCGCTACTGCAGGCGCGCGCCAAGTCTGCACCGAAAGACGCGTCCCAGTCAAATGACCTCGGAAGCAGTAACCGCCGCCGTTTGACGAGGGGCGCACGGAGGCGGCGCATCAACAGTCCTCGGGCGGGCGTAGGCCCGGGTCCTCCCGGAAAGCTGAGCACTCGGCGTCCTGAATCTCGCTGCTGCCTCCGTCTGCCTCTGCCTCCCTATGTCGACTCTCACCTTTCATCTGGCGCTGGTTTTCCGAGGTCCGGGCCCAGCGCTCTGTCGATTTACCTGGGACGGTGCAGCCCGCGGCCATGACTCGCTGGCTTCTAATCTCAGGGGCCCCAAAAGCGACGCAACCGCATCACGATGCCCGTGACGGTTACCGCTCAGTGCTGCGCCCTAGGCGGTGGGCAAGGCAGCGAGTTCGATTTCCTTCCAACACTGAAGAGTGCAAGCTGGAGTGTTGTGGAGTGTTGTTTATTCTCAAAGGGGGCGGGGGACACAGTCTTGAGGATAAACCACGGGGACATCTCGGTTGAAATCCTAGCACTCTTTCGGATGACCCCACAAGAGCAGAGAGGAGGACCCCTGTAACTGATTCGAACAAAGGTTCCGGGCCACACTGGTATAATTTACAGTGGGGATGAGTAAATAACTTTTCAGGTAATTGTAAATTGATTTTTCTAGGATACGAGTATCTCCACATACCTCTGGAACTGACGCTAAAATCTCAAAACTAAATTGTAATGCATTTTGTCAACAGAAATGCAAACTATAGGGCAGTTTTAGGAAAATGACAAATAAAAATGTTAGGGAATTGTTGGGGAAGTTTTCAGACTTCCTGGCTGTGCCTTTCCTTACAGACCCCACCTTTTCGATCTCCTTTACTGGCTCTTCCTCTTAAATGCTGGAATTCCTCTGGGCGAGGAATGCTTTATTTACACTCTTCACCCATGGCTTTAAATATCTGTACTCTGAGGACTCCCCAAATTTATACCTATAGCAAGGTGATCTGGGCCCTCCTCTTCAACCTTCTTTAGAGCCTTCTGGCTCACCCCTGTTGCTCCTGGCCACAGTGGCATTCTAACAGTTTCTAGACCCACCAGCCTTTCCTGCCTGGGAGTCTATACACATCCTTCCTTGATTTATGCTCCATGTGTTTCAAGTCTCGCTCATCTCTGAAAGACCTTCCCTGACAAACAACTGAAGTAGCTGCCCTTTGTTTTCCTCACCACCATTTTCTAGCACACAATCAGTTTTTTTCTATTCACACCACTTGTTACTCCAGTCTGTATCTCTTCTATATATTTATTTTCTTGTTCATTGTCTATTTGCTCTAGTAGACAGAAGCTCCATGAGGAGCTTGACAGAAGCTCTCATTGCTATTCCATTGGGACCCTGCATATGATCTCAAAGTCTTCTGATTTTTCCGTCCATTCCTTTAATTTTTAATCAGAAGTTTGTTCCATATAATGCTTTTTCAAGGTCTACACTGAAAAACATCAATCCCTTCCTAACCCCTCCACAAACACCCTCCCTCAACTCTCACTCCTCAGGGGCAATACTTCCAACTTTTTTTGGCTCTTTCTATTGGAATCTACCTCCCTGTTTCTAAATTATATGTTGCTATTTATTTTTTTAATGGCATAGAAATGACCTTCTGAATTAGAGTAGTTGAGGATTAAGTCTCTTAACCCCCTCTCCACCCCATTCTGCCAATAGTTTTGTAACAATTTTTTGTGTAAGTCAGCAGTTAGTATTTACTTTATCATGGCTGTTAAATAGTGACTTCAGAGACAAGTAATATGATACGAGTATTTCGGTTTTTTACACCTGTCCCCCTCAAGTTTATAACTGCCTTATTTTCCTATTTTTATTGGTGATGGTGTTTTTCATTCACCCATTGCTTGTTTTCTCCAAATGTTCCAGGGATCCTATACCTTAAACATCTGTCACATCAAATGAAACACTGAAACTTAAATCCCCTATCAGTTCAGATTTTCCGTCCCTCACTCCTCTATTGTTTTGCTCTGGTCTGTGCAAGTGACCCTCTAGTCCTGCTGAATAACTGTTATCCTGGGACTTCCCTTTGCCCCTATCTTATGTTGGAGCCCTGGTTTTTTGGATGTAGTATCTTCCTTTTAGTTTACTTCCTCATTTTGCTGAAGTACTTTCTCTAGTAATTTCCTAAGGAAGTTTGCATTAAAGATAGTTTGAGTCCTTGCATATCCTAAAATGTAGTGACTGTAATGACTCCTTTACCCAGACCCACGAATGAAGTGAGCTTCATTCGTGAAACTTCTTAGAACCAGTAGTGAGATCTGCCTTATCTTTTATAACACTTACCATATCATTCATTAGCTATATACTCCCCTTGTGTAATCATCTCAACTACATGCATTTATCTTTCACATTAGTAAAAGTCATAAACTTTTATGAATGCTTTGAAGCACCTACTTCAGTATTTTACACCGGAAATGTTTTGTTTGGCTCCTTACATAGCTAACACCAAGAAAGTATTAAGCTATTCTATTAATGTGGAGACTGAAAATTATATTGTTGTCACTTTTCATCTGAGTTTATTTTAGATTGAAAAGAGAAGAGGGAATAATCCAGCTGGAAAAGAGTAACAGGTTAGGGATCTGAACCACTAAGCGTTTAAAGAATATTCCTTATGACACTGAAATATAATTTTATATGAAAATACACCTTGAATTCAAGATACTACAGTAAAGAAGAACCAGACATGTTTATTTCGTGCTGTATATTGATCAGAATATAATTATCCTATCAGTCATGCTGATAATTTAATTACTTAAATCTTGTGCCAGAGTGAACCTACTGAGAATGCAAGTCTATACTTTCAAGCAAAGTTGTCCTTCCTATCTTTGCCATTTTAGGGATTTTTCTCTTTTTAACAAGGACATACATGGTGATTACTTTATATTCCAGGTATATTCTAAGTGCTTTATAAATATTAACTCATTTAATCACAACAAACAGAGAAAACAAGTGCTATTACTATCCCCATCATACAGATGGGGAAACCAAAGCACAGAGAGGTCAAATAATTTGCCTAAGACCACACAGCTCACAACCAGAAAGAGATGGAGCCAAGAGTCAACTTCAGGTAGTCTGGCTTCAGAGTCCTTGCACTTAGCCACTCTCTGGGTTTATATATGCCTAATGAGACTATGACAACTCTTCTTAATACTGAGCCTGGCCCTTGTTCTCCAGGTCTGGGAAAGATGTGTGTAGAAAATTAACCAAACATTCTTCATTTCACAGTTGACCGTGGCCTCCTTGTTCAAACATTTCTTCACCGGGACATACTCTGGTTTTCCTCCCACATCACCTGTCTCTTCTCAGTCTCTTTTCTGTCTCCTCTTCTCTTTTCAACCTTTTCTCTTGCTCAAGATAAAAAGCCTTAGAATCTTGCTCCCTCCCCTCTTCTCTCAGATCTTCCCTTATCTAAAAATAGTCTTCTTCTAAGCACCACCTAATGCTTTACCCTATTTGATTTTTCTTCATAGCACAATACTACATGAAATTATGTACATATTTATTCATTTCACTTGTATGTTTCTTCCACTAGCATGTAAACTCCATACTGGATATAAATCTATCCTAATTTGGGCTCCTTTCATATGTTCTCTGTTTTTACCCCTTGTGCCTTTTAAATTCTATTATTAATTTCATTTAAATTAATTTAATTATTTTATTTTTTCCCTCTATTAATTTAAAAGTTTTACTCTCTGATTCTGTTGTTTCAGATAAATTAAAACACACATGCTTAATTCATGAGTTTCAAAGATCTAAAACAAAATTATTATCTTTCTTCTGGATAACATAAGGACCTTAGAATGCTTTGACTCCATTAATTTTTCTTTTGGCATATATACTATTATTGTCTGGTATTTTAAACATTTTTTTTTTTAGTTATTTCTGACATATACATTTTAAAATAATAACTACAATTATGACTTATAACATTATACCAGAACATATAAGATTTTTAGAAATTTCATGTAATGTCTGAAACATTTATATTAACATATTTCCATACAAATAACCCAAAGAAAATTTAGTACTACTTGTTTTTTTTTGTTTGTTTGTTTTATACTGCAGGCTCTTATTAGTCATCAATTTTATACACATCAGTGTATACATGTCAATCCCAGTTGCCCAGTACAGCACACCACCATCCCCACCCCACCGCGGTTTTCCCCCCTTGGTGTCCATACGTTTGTTCTCTACATCTGTGTCTCAGCTTCTGCCCTGCAAACCGGTTCATCTGTACCATTTTTCTAGGTTCCACATACATGCGTTAATGTACGATATTTGTTTTTCTCTTTCTGACTTACTTCGCTCTGTATGACAGTCTGTAGATCCATCCACGTCTCAACAAATGACTCAATTTCGTTCCTTTTTTATGGCTGAGTAATATTCCATTGTATATATGTACCTCAACTTCTTTATCCATTCGTCTGTTGATGGGCATTTAGGTTGCTTCCATGACCTGGCTATTGTCAATACTGCTGCAATGAACATTGGGGTGCATGTGTCTTTTTGAATTATGGTTTTCTCTGGGTATATGCCCAGTAGTGGGATTGCTGGATCATATGGTAATTCTATTTGTAGATTTTTAAGGAACCTCCATACTGTTCTCCATAGTGGCTGTATCAATTTACATTCCCACCAACAGTGCAAGAGGGTTCCCTTTTCTCCACACTCTCTCCAGCATTTGTTGTTTGTAGATTTTCTGATGATGCCCATTCTGACTGGTGTGAGGTGATACCTCATTGTAGTTTTGATTTGCATTTCTCTAATAATTAGTGATGTTGAGCAGCTTTTCATGTGCTTCTTGGCCATCTGTATGTCTTCTTTGGAGAAATGTCTATTTAGGTCTTCTGCCCATTTTTGGATTGGGTTGTTTGTTTCTTTAATATTGAGCTGCATGAGCTGTTTATATATTTTGGAGATTAATCCTTTGTCCGTTGATTCATTTGCAAATATTTTCTCCCATTCTGAGGATTGTCTTTTCGTCTTGTTTATGGTTTCCTTTGCTGTGCAAAAGCTTTGAAGTTTCATTAGGTCCCATTTGTTTATTTTTGTTTTTATTTCCATTACTCTAGGAAGTGGATCAAAAAAGATCTTGCTGTGATTTATGTCAAAGAGTGTTCTGCCTATGTTTTCCTCTAAGAGTTTTATAGTGTCTGGTCTTACATTTAGGTCTTGTATACATTTTGAGTTTATTTTTGTGTAAGGTGTTAGGGAGTGTTCTAATTTCATTCTTTTACATGTAGCTGTCCAGTTTTCCCAGCACCACTTATAGAAGAGACTCTCTTTTCTCCATGGTATATCTTTGCCTCCTTTGTCATAGATTAGTTGACCATAGGTGTGTGCGTTTCTATCTGGGCTTTCTATCTTGTTCCATTGATCTCTGTTTCTGTTTTGTTCCAGTACCATATTGTCCTGATTACTGTAGCTTTGTAGTATAGTCTGAAGTCAGGGAATCTGATTCCTCCAACTCCATTTTCTTCCCTCAAGACTGCTTTGGCTATCCGGGGTCTTTTGTGTCTCCATACAAATTTTAAGATGATTTGTTCTAGTTCCGTAAAAACTGCCATTGGTAACTTGATAGGGATTGCATTGAATCTGTAGGTTGCTTTGGGTAGTATAGTCATTTTCACAATATTGATTCTTCCAATCCAAGAACATGGTATATCTCTCCATCTGTTGGTATCATCTTTAATTTCTTTCATCAGTGTCTTATAGTTTTCTGCATACAGGTCTTTTGTCTCCCTAGGTAGGTTTATTCCTAGGTGTTTTATTCTTTTTGTTGCAGTGGTAAATGGGAGTGTTTCCATAATTTCTCTTTCAGATTTTTCATCGTTACTGTATAGGAATGCAAGAGATTTCTGTGCATTAATTTTGTATCCTGCAACTTTACCAAATTCATTGATTAGCTCTAGTAATTTTTTGGTGGCATTTTTAGGATTCTGTATGTATAGTATCATGTCATCTGCAAACAGTGACAGTTTTACTTCTTATTTTCCAATTTATATTCCTTTTATTTCTTTTTCTTCTCTGATTGCCATGGCTAGGACTTCCAAAACTATGTTGAATAATAGTGGTGAGAGTGGACATCCTTGTCTCATTCCTGATCTTAGAGGAAATGCTTTTAGTTTTTCACCATTGAGAATGATGTTTGCTGTGGGTTTGTCGTATATGACCTTTATTATGTTGAGGTAGATTCCCTCTATGCCAACTTTCTGGAGAGTTTTTATCATAAATGGGCATTGAATTTTGTCAGAAGCTTTTTCTGCATCTATTGAGATGATCATATGGTTTTATTCTTCTGTTTGTAAATATGGTGTATCACATTGATTGATTTACGTATATTGAAGAATCCTTGCATCCCTGGGATAAATCCCACTTGATCGTGGTGTATGATCCTTTTAATGTGTTGTTGGATTCTGTTTGCTAGTATTTTGTTGAGGATTTTTGCATCTATATTCATCAGTGATATAGGTCTGTAATTTTCTTTTTTTGTAGTATCTTTGTCTGGTTTCGGTATCAGGGTGATGGTGGCCTCATAGAATGAGTTTGGGAGTGTTCCTTCCTCTGCAATTTTTTGGAAGAGTTTGAGAATAATGGGTGTTAGCTCTTCTCTAAATGTTTGATATAATTCACCTGTGAAGCCATCTGGTCCTCAACTTCTGTTTCTTGGAAGACTTTTAATCACAGTTCCAATTTCATTACTTGTGATTGGTCTGTTCATACTTTCTGTTTCTCTCTGTTTCAGTCTTGGAAGGTTATACCTTTCTAAGAATTTGTCCATTTCTTCCAGGTTGTCCATTTTATTGGCATAGAGTTGCTTGTAGTAGTCTCTTAGGATGCTTTGTATTTCTGCGGTGTCTGTTGTAACTTCTCCTTTTTCATTTCTAATTTTATTGATTTGAGTCCTCTCCCTCTTTTTCTTGATGAGTCTGGCTAATGGTTTATCAATTGTTTATCTTCTTAAAGAACCAGCTTTTAGTTTTATTGATCTTTGCTACTGTTTTGTTTCTATTTCACTTATTTCTGCTCTTATCTTTATGATTTCTTTCCTTCTGCTAACTTTTGCGTTTGTTTGTTCTTCTTTAGTTCCTTTAGGTGTAATGTTGGATTGTTTACTTGAGATTTTTCTTGTTTCTTGAGGTGGGCTTGTGTGTATAGCTATAAACTTCCCTCTTAGAACTGCTTTTGCTGCATCCCATAGGTTTTGGGTCGTCGTGTTTTCATTGTAATTTGTCTCTAGGTATGTTTTGATTTCCTCTTTGATTTCTTCACTGATCTCTTGGTTATTTAGTAATGTATTGTTTAGCCTCCATGTGTTTGTGTTTTTTACGGTTTTTTTCCTGTAATTCATTTCTAATATCATAGCTTTGTGGTCAGAAAAGATGCCTGATATGACTTCAGTTTTCTTAAACTTACTGAGGCTTGATTTGTGATCTATCCTGATAGATCCAAGATGTGATCTATCGTGGAGAATGTTCTGTGCACACTTGAGAAGAAAGTGTAATCTGCTGTTTTTGGATGGAATGTCCTATAAATATCAGTTAAATCTATCTGGTCTGTTGTGTCATTTAAAGCTTATCTTTCCTTATTTATTTTCATTTTGCAAGATCTGTCCATTGGTGTAAGTGAGGTGTTAAAGTCCCCACTATTATTGTGTTACTGTTGATTTCCTCTTTTATAGCTGTTAGCAGTTGCCTTATATATTGAGGTGCTCCTCTGTTGGGTGCATATATATTTATAATTGTTATATCTTCTTCTTGGATTGATCCCTTGATCATTATGTAGTGTCCTTCCTTGTCTCTTGTAACAGTCTTTATTTTAAAGTCTATTTTATCTGATATGAGTATTGCTACTCCAGCTTTGTTTTGATTTCCATTTTCATGGAATATCTTTTTCCATCCCCTCACTCTCAGTCTGTATGTGTCCCTAGGTCTGAAGTGGGTCTCTTGTAGACAGCATGTATATGGGTCTGGTTTTGTATCCATTCAGCAAGCCTGTGTCTTTTGGTTGGAGCATTTATTAATCCATTCACGTTTAAGGTAATTATTGATATGTACGTTCCTATGACCACTTTCTTAATTGTTTTGGGTTTGTTTTTGTAGGTCCTCTTTCTTTTGTGTTTCTCATTTAGAGAAGTTCCTTTAGCATTTGTTGTAGAGCTGTTTGGTGGTGCTGAATTCTCTTAGCTTATGCTTGTCTGTAAAGCTTTTGATTTCTCCATCAAATCTGAATGAGATCCTTGCCAGGTAGAGTAATCTTCATGGTAGGTTGTTCCCTTCATCACTTTGAGTATATCATGCCACTCCCTTCTGGCTTGTAGATTTTCTGCTGAGAAATCAGCTGTTAACCTTATGGGAGTTCCCTTGTATGTTATTTATTGTTTTTCCCTTGCTGCTTTCAATAATTTTTCTTTGTGTTTAATTTTTGCCAGTTTGATTATTATGTGTCTTGGTGTGTTTCTCCTTGGGTTTATCCTGTATGGGACTCTCTGCGCTTCCTGGACTTGGGTGGCTATTTCCTTTCCCATGTTAGGGAAGTTTTCAACTATAATCTCTTCAAATATTTTCTCTGGTCCTTTTTCTCTCTCTTCTCCTTCTGGGACCCCTATAATGCGAACGTTGTTGCATTTAATGTTGTCCCAGAGGTCTCTTAGGCTGTCTTCATTTCTTTTCATTCTTTTGTCTTTAGTCTGTTCCGCAGCAGTGAATTTCACCATTCTGTCTTCCAGGTCACTTATCCGTTCTGCCTCAGTTATTCCGCTATTGATTCCTTGTTTTGTAGTTTTCATTTCAGGTATTGTATTGTTCATCTCTGTTTGTTTGTTCTTTAATTCTTCTAGGTCTTTGTTAAACATTTCTTGCATCTTCTCGATCTCTGCCTCCATTCTTTTTCCGAGGTCCTGGATCATCTTCACTATCATTATTCTGAATTCTTTTTCTGGAAGGTTGCCTATCTCCACTTCATGATGTAGTTGTTTATCTGGGGTTTTATCTTTTCCTTCATATAGTATATAGCCCTCTGCCTTTTCATCGTGTCTATCTTTCTATGAATGTGGTTTTTGTTCCACAGGCTGCAGGATTGTAGTTCTTCTTGCTTCTGCTGTCTGCCCTCTGGTGGATGAGGCTGTCTAAGAGGCTTGATGGGTGGGACTGGTGGTGGGTAGAGCTGACTGTTACTCTGGTGGGCAGAGCTCAGTAAAAGTTTAATCCACTAGACTGTTGATGGGTGGGGCTGGGTTCCCTCTCTGTTGGTTGTTTGGCCTGAGGCAACCCAACACTGAAGCCTACCTGGGCTCTTTGGTGGGGCTAATGACAGAGTCTGGGAGGGCTCATGCCAAGGAGTACTTCCCAGAACTTCTGCTGCCAGTGTCCTTGTCCTCATGGTGAGACAGAGCTACCCCCCGCCTCTGCAGGAGACCCTCCAACAGTAGCCGGTAGGTCTGGTTCAGTCTCCCCTGGGGTCACTGCTCCTTCCCCTGGGTCCCGATGCGCACACTACTTTGTGTGTGTCCTCCAAGAGTGGAGTCTCTGTTTCCCCCAGTCCTGTCGAAGTCCTGCAATCAATTCCCACTAGGCTTCAAAGTCTGACTCTCTAGGAATTCCTCCTCCTGTTGCTGGACCCCCAGGTTGGGAAGCCTGACGTGGGGCTCAGAACCTTCACTCCAGTGGGTGGACTTCTGTGGTATAAGTGTTCTCCAGTCTGTGAGTCACCCACCCAGCAGTTATGGGATTTGATTTTACTGTGATTGCACCCCTCCTACTGTCTTATTGTGGCTTCTCCTTTGTCTTTGGATGTGGGGTATCTTTTTGGTGAGTTCCAGTGTCTTCCTGTCGATGATTGTCCAGCAGCTAGTTGTGATTCTGGTGTTCTCACATGAGGGAGTGAGCACACGTCCTTCTACTCCGCCATCTTGGTTCCTCCTCCTGGTATTTTAAACATATTTTTTCTTAAATCCCAATAAGTGTTATTATTACTATTTTTTTCAGTCATTTAAAAAAATGTTTGCCCAGACTTTTATCATTTTCTTTGTTTTTCTTTCTGCACCTCAAACCTCCATCTCAGATTAGTGTCCTTTTGCTCAGACTTCCTATGGAGAGGTTCTTCAGTAGGTGAACTTTCTCAGTTTTTGTCAGTTTAAACTAGGGGTCCCCAACCCCCAGGCCACAGACTGTTATCTCTCTGTGGCCTGTTAGGAACTGGGCCGCACAGCAGGAGGTGAGCAGCGGGCGAGTGAGCGAAGCTTCATCTGTATTTACAGCCGCTCCCCATCACTCGCATTAACGCCTGAGCTCTGCCTCCTGTCAGATCAGCGGTGGCTTTAGATTCTTAGATTCTTATAGGAGCATGAACCCTGCTGTGAACTGCTCATGCAAGGGATCTAGGCTGCGCACTCCTATGAGTATCTAATGCCTGATGGTCTGAGGTGGAGCTGAGGCAGTGATGCTAGGGCTGGGGAGTGGCTGCAAATACAGATTAGCAGAGACGTTTGACTGCACAGAGACCATAATAAATCAATTGCTTGCAGGCTCACAGCAAAACCCTATCAGTGAGTGGCAAGTGAAAACAAACTCAGGGCTCCCACTGATTCTGCATTATAGTGATTTGTATAATTATTTCATTATATATTACAATGTACTAAGAATACAAATAAAGTGCACAATAAATGTAGTGCGCTTGAATCATCCCAAAACAATCCCTCCCCCCATCCCGGTCTGTGGAAAAATTGTCTTCCATGAAACTGGTCCCTTTTGCCAAAAAGGTTGGGGACCGCTGGTTTAAACAAAACTCTTGAACTCTTCTTCAGGGGTAGTTCATTCTTTGACAATCATTCAGGAATGGAAGCAGTGAGAATATTAATGGGAAAATATCATAATTCCCCATAACTGCACAATCCTGTAGCTGAATTTAGAACATCCCAACATGGGCAAAAATAACTCATTTATCATTGCCACACTTCATGTTGGCTAGAAATATGTGCAAACCCCAAAATGACAGAAGCTATACTTTGGGTTCTGGTACCAAAAATTTAGAAGTTCTCCTTTGTTTCAAGCCCAGAGTTTTTTACACCAAGGAAAAGCACCAGTTAGCCTGAAGTTGGTGAGTCATATGCCTAGCTTTTGTAAAAGGGCAATTATGATAAAGAAGATGGGAAAGAACTAGTATATAGGCAGATCAATTTCAGTATAAAGTACATATGTATCACTATCTAGAAGTTCATTCTTTTAAAACTGTTTTGTCCAGAATGCCATCAAGATACCTCCTGGGATGTCTTTTGTTCCCCCAGGAGTATCTATAGCCCAATTTTAAAACACTAAACTAGCATATGACTTGTGAAACCCACAAGAATGTTCCTACAAGGCTCTTGGGAAGAACACAGAGATCAGATAAATATATGTAGCCTTTCAATTTCATAAAATCAGCACGTGGATCTTAACCATATAAGTAGCTCAGAAGGTTGACACTAAGGTGAGCAGCTGTTAAAAAACAAGGAACTAGCCGATAGTCAACAAAACAGGTATTTATTGCTACAAAACTACTTTCGACTAACTCACAAATTACTGCCAGAAAAGTTCAAGGGGATCAGAATAATTAACATACAAACTCAGAACTATAGTTCTCACTATGCACTGAGTACCCAGTCTCTTATAACATAATCATGAAAAGCTGACTCTGAATTATGCCATTCTGTATAGGAGTACCAGAAAGTGAAAGTTCTGTAAATAACAGCCCAGAGAAGGACTATTGTTATTTCATTTTAAAACATCATCAACTTTTCAGGAAGAAAATAAAAGCAGGTGGCTTAAGAGCAGGGTACACGTGAGAATCATCTAGAAAGACTGGTCAAATGCACATGTCCAAACCGTACTACAAACTGACTACTCTTGATCTACAGGGTGATTCTTGTTGCCCACACTTAGTTAAGGACCACCGCTTTAGGGAATTTATTTCTAGAGAATCTGCTGGGATCAAGACTTGTTAGAAAGAATTTCTTCACATTTAACCAATATTATGAATTTTACCAAAATCACTGTACTCAGGATCATTTTGATAGAGATTCCATTACCTTAAAAATAGAGGCAGGTCCAAGGCCTTTGTTCTTAACAATAAATTTGCAGCTATAATTTTACCAAGAATAATCGCAGACCAAGCATCATTCAGAATATCTGCTAGTTTCTTGGTTAAGCCAAAGGGAGGCCATCAAAGCAGGTCACAAAAGGTGCTCTACCAAAAGTTAAATAGGACTAAGAGGCTGAAATTTACCATAGAATGTAAAGTGAAAGTTTGAGCAATAAGAAATGATATATTTGACAATTTTAATTGCAAGACTAGGAAAAGAGGAAAGGGTTAGGGGAAGGAGGATTATATGGATTAAACTGGAAAGTTGTCTGAGAACTAAGGCAGCTCTCTACTTCTACTGTCTTTCTTGGCTCACATGATCTCTTTCAAATCATGTCTCCCTCTTTCACCTTCGAAGAGCATCTGATTGGACTGGAAAATTAGCTGTATAATATATTGTCATGTAACCATCCCTACTGACTAGCCCCCGGTTCAAGATTAGTTGCATTGTCCACTCTGGCCAGAGTAGTAGAAATGGTTTCACCCCAGCACACTGACTGATTTCATCAGTAGGGCTGTGTAACTGGTAAACACTGCAAGACTTTATAAACCAACCAGTGTGTTCCTATTGTTCAACATGTTTGGTGATGAAGCCCCTGGAAAATCCTGTTGACTGGTCTCTCCAAGGACTCTTTTCAGGGCATTTTCAGCAGTATTCATTAACCTTCCACTTTGAACTTTGGCAGGTCCAGAATAGGCACTTCAGACCTTCTGATATTTATGGGAGCTCAGTTTGAATTCAGACCTTCTGATATTTACGGGAGCTCAGTTTGAAAACATTGCCATTTGTAGGCTCTTGAACAGGGAAGTCGAATGAGTAGTGTGATAGTGGACAAGAGTTTGGTGAGTAACCGTTTCTAAGATGACCTAGAGACTTGAGAGCCCGGAGAAATTAAAATTTTTCTATTGTACTAATCCAAGCTTGAGGTGAGGAAGACTGTATAAGTTTTTACATTGCTGCTGTAACAAATGACCACAGCAAATAACCTTAGTGGCTTAAACAATACAAATTTATTATCTTCAGTTCTTTAGGTCAGAAGTCTGGCATGGGTCTCACAGGGCTAAAATCAAGGTGTTGGCAAGGCTGCAATCCTTTCTAGAAGCTCTGAGAGGGAACCCATTTCCTTGCCTTTTCTAGCTTCCAGAAGCTGACCACATTCCCTGCCTTGTGACCACCATCCTCTGTCTGCAGAAGCAGCAACAGCAGATTGAGTCCTTATGCTGCCATCTTTCTGGTTCTCTGATCATAGCTGGGAAAGTTTCTCCACTTTTAAGGAATCATGTTATTAGATTTGGCCCACCCAGATAATCCAGGATAATCCCTCTATCTCAAGGTCAGTAATCTTACTGACATCTGCAAAGTCCCTTTTGCCATATAAAGTAGCATAATCACATTTTCCAGGGATCAAAGTGTAGATATCTTTGGGTGCCATTACTATGTGTACCATAAAACACCTAGAACAGATATTTTAGGCAATCAAAAGGCCTTCTCTTTTAGCTGGGTTGATGGCCCATAGTCAATTTGGTATGGAAATGGGGTAGAAGAGGTAAAGGAAGATATTGAGATCAAGCCTAGTCATTTGGGTAATTTCACCCCTTTCAACCATTCTAAGATGGGTGAAAGTCTGTCTGCCTACTGCCTCTAAGAGGGACAGCCTGGTTCTCACGAAAGCACAGTGTCTAGGGGAAGCTTCCAGATTTGTAACCAATAAGCCTTAAAAAAGCAGGCCTGGTTTTTCTCCCAAATGTTCCCAGGGATGGGCTTATTTTCTCACATTCCCTGAGAGCACTGGTGCCTCTCCTGTTGGCTCCCAGTTGCTGGAAACCATCTGCCTTCTTCTCCTCCTCTTCGCTCATATGGGCCCCATCTCAGTCAGGCTTACTTCTTGGAGGGAGCAAATGGGACCAGGGAGCAGGATGTGGAGAAAGACTGTGGAAGCAGAAGTCAGTGTTGGGGCGGGGCCACACTGGAACTGGTATGCTAGTGGAGACCCACTGGGTAGTTGATTTGGGTGCAGGCAAATGTGTGGCAGTCATTCTGAGCAGAATGTGAGCACCAGAGCCTTTCTGTACCCCAGGGAGTGGCTCCAGGAAAAAGGATGCCTAGCTAAGACACTACCTCTGAGAGTTTTGATATCTTTATTTCTCAGTCTCATTGGTTGCGCCTGATTTCCTCCATGACATTAAACAACTGTTGTATGATTTTTCTGTTGGTAGCACACAATTTTTCCAAATTAAAAAAAAAAAAGGAACAAAAAGGTTATGCTTTTCATCTGTGTCTGTGTAAACAAACCCAGTAATTACCATAACTCAAATTGCTGCTGAAGCTCTCCATATTTTAATGTGCACTTGCTACTAAATCTCTGCCTATATCCTGGGAAGTTAATCCTGAATTAGGAAACAGAAAAACTGATTAAAATAACATTGGGCCAAGTCCATGATTTTTATATTCATAAGGTTCAAAATTTCTGTGAGGAAATGCGCAATGCAAATTGAATTATCTTCCAGAGTAATAAAAAAAAAAGAAGGAAACCAAAACAATGGTAAGATATGGGTATCCATGCAGAGAGATGTATGAATTAGGCTTTCTGTGGCTTGGTTTGATGGTGATTCAATATTCCACTCCTCTGAAACAACCTTGACTTACCAGGCTGCATAAACTCAATTCTCTTCTGTATAAAGTGAATATTATCCAGTTTTCAAGTAGCAACATTTCCTTAAGTTCTACACTTTTATCAAAAGAGGTTTTTCACTGAACTTTGAAGATAACATTATTAGTCCTTGCAAGTGTTCTAATCACGGTCTTTCTTGATTGCCTTTAGGACAAAAGAGCAGTTGTAAATGTTCAAAGAAAAATCAGGAAGGTGAAAGCCATTGTTTTTGTGCCTATCGGCATGGGGTAGGTGAAACTGAGTATTAAGGAAATAGTGTAGAAAATTCAGGTCTCCACATTTTCTTTTAATAAATTGGGCTAATTTAAACTCTCTACCACCTATCTTTCTTTTTTCCCTCCATATCCACTCTTGTCCCTTTCTACCCTGTTTCCTGCCTGGGAAGGCTGACCTGTAGGGACTTAACCAATGAGCTCTCTTGCTCTCTGGCTTGCGTTTGGGTTTGGCAATAGAGAGCCCCAGCAAGAGGTCAGAGGGAGAGGGGAGGGTAAGGTCAGAGTTCCCTCCGGATGGCTGTGTCTCTCCGCTGAAGACCACCGTTCTTGTCATGGTTGCCCTTTCTTCCAGGCTCTGGAAACTGCTTTCTCCCCCTTTCCCTTCAGGCTTGGCACTGTTTGTTATAAGCTTCAGGGTACTGTACTCTCCTTTGTTGTTTTGGTTTCCCATACCTTGCCAAACCTTTATAAATACCCTCTTTAGTAAACACTCCTCAAATTATTCTAATTTGACTGAGCTCTGTTTCATATTTCAACCCTTACAGAGACAGAATCTGCCTCATCCAGCCCTATATCTAAATTCTTCCCACATCCTGGGGCCACCATCATTGCTTACCGAGACGACTAACTGACCATTCTACTTCTACTCTTTATGGCTCGAAATCTTCTAAAAGTTTCTCATCACAAATATAATAAAGTCCAAATTCCCTACCATGGCCCAGGGCCCTGTCAGACTGTTAACATTCAACTTCATCTTGAGTCACGCTCATCTCCCAGGTTCTAGAACCCACCAACTTCTCTTTTGCCTGAGGACCTCTGTCCATGTTGGTCACTCTGCCTGGAGTGTTCTGCTCCCTGTTCGTCGTATGGTTAGCACTGTCAAAGACAAAAGCATGAGTAAGTGAGGAGATGGATTTTATTCAGGCTATTGCAATAGGGAAACACCTCAGATCTGAAGATTAGAGTACATATTAAGTTTCCTATGGTTGGTGTAACAAATCATTGCAAATTAGCAGCTTTAAACAATAGAAAGTTATCCTATTATTGTTGTATGGGCCAGAAATCCAAAATGAATCTTACGTGGCTAAAATCGGGGTGTTGGCAGGGCCGTGCTGCCTCTGGAGGGTCCAGGGGAGAATATGTTCCCTTTCTTCTTCCCACATCTAGAGCTGAATTCCTTGTCTCCTGGTCCCTTCCTCTATCTTCAAAACCAGTGATGGAGCATCTTTTCTCTGACTCTGCTTCTCTCTGCTTCCATCACATGGCTGTCTTCTCTTTTATCTGTGGTCGAGTCTCCTGCTCCCCTCTTACAAGGATACTTGTGATTCTGTTTAGGGTCCAACCAGATAATCCAGGATAATTGTCCCGACCCAAGCTCATTAATCACATCTGCAAAAGCTCTTTTTCCGCATAAGGTAAGATATTCATAGATTCCAGGGATTAGGACCTGGGTATCTTGGAGGGCCATTTTCCAGCCTACTACAGCGTGTCTCAGCAGAGGGGGCTTGCCTTAGATTTTTATGGGGAGGAGTAGACAAGTTACAGGTGGGGTTATTTCTAGTTGGGATTGTTTTTTCAATCAGAGGAAGTTTCAGTGGAACAGGAAATGCTTAGCTGGTTTCAGGGGAACAAACAATTCTAATCTTGGCTAATTATTCATGAGACAAAGAAGAAAGAGGATCTCTGTCTGACCATGTCAACAGATTCAGGCAAAAGAGGAATGGTCTGGGTCTAACCTTGTCACCAGTAAAAATGGGAGCCATCTACAAATCTTGTGGGAGTCATGAGAAAGAGTGGATAGCAAGTCTTATCTAAGCCATGTGGGGAATGGTGGTTCATTGCAGTTAGTCATTTTCTAGAACACAAAGGGGTGGGGGATTTGGGGAAAAAAAGACTGGGGAGATTTCTTAACCATCACTGTTTTCTGGGAGCATAGAATTCAGGTAAAGTTCAACACTGTCATCACTCTCTCATCCTTAAATATATTTTCATAGATGCCCTCCCTGAACACCCTATGTAAGTACTGCCCTCTGCATTATTCTGTGTCATAGTTTCCTCTTTATTTCCTTCACAATATTTTTCACAATCCATAATTATTTTGTATACTTCTTTGCTTGTCTCTCTAGACCATAAACTTTTTGAGGACAGGGAAAATGGTTGTCTTATCAAGAGCTTAGAACAATGTATCTTTATATCTTTACAGCCTGGCACATTTTTGTTGAATTGACAAAAGAAGCAATCCCAGATGGCCAATAAACTCATGATAAACTGTCTAGTGATTACCTCATTGGTAGTGAAATAAATAAGGATAAAAATAACAGTGAGGTAAACAAAAGAGAGTCAGACATCGTAGGCAGCAGGACCCACATGTTCAGAGACACACAGTGGTGTGTGTGGAATGTGGGGCATGGCTGGTGTGAGATGGGACCTGAGCCTGGCAGGCTGAGGCTCCACAGTGAGTCAAAGACCAAACCTCAAAAGAGGTGGGGCTCTATACTTCCTATTCCCCTCAGTGCCTGCATTCATTCATCCTTTCAACAAATATTTTTGAATGTGTTCAGTTTGCCAGGCACTGGTCTAGACTTTGGGGACATAACAGAGAACAGACCAGACAAAAATTAGCCTTACAGTAAAAAGAAGAAGTGATTAAAATAAATAGTGCTGAATGTTAAAGAGAGAAGCAGAGCAGAAAAGTGAAATGTGGAATGTAGGCTTGCAATTTAGGGAGAGTGGCCAGGGAAGGCCTCAGTGAGAATATGCTATCTGCCAGGTGTGGGATTGGGGGTGGAGGGCATGTAACCAAACTTGAAAGAAGTGATATTTGGGAGAAAGGCATTCCACGCAGAGGGCACAGCAAGCACTCAGGTCCTGAGGTGCACACTCACCTGTAAGAAGGCTGGTGTGGTCTAAACAGAGTGACAGAGAGGGGTGCACAGTTGTAGGAGATGCGGCCACAGAGGCAAGGGGTGACGGTTGCAGCTGTAGGGCCTTATAAGCTTCTGTAAGGACAGTGGTTTTTCCACTGAGTGAAATGGGAAACCATTGGAATATTTTGATAAGAGGATTGACATGCTCTATTTCATTTAACAGGATTGCTTGGGCTGCTATTTTGAAATGAGACAGAAGAGGATCAAGGCCCAATGCAGGAAGACCCTCGAGGAGGCTACTCCGTGATCCAGGTGAGAGATGATGGAAGTAGCACGTATCAGGGAGGTAGCAGTGGAAATGATGAGAAATGGTTAGATTCTGGATGTACTCTGAAGCCACTAGAATTTGCTGATGGGTCAGATGAGAAGTGAGGGAGAGAAGTCAAGGATGACTGCAAGATTTACGGCAAGGATGGGGTTGCCATTTACTGAGATTTGGAAGAATACTAAAAGAGCAGCTTTGGGAAGGAAGATCAAGAGCTCAGTTTGGGACACATTAACTCCAAGGTGCACAAGTTCTATTTTAAAATAGAACTCATTTTGAAAATGTTCCTGTGAACATTAGGAAATTACTTCTCTGAACTTCTCACCTTCCCGGAGAATATTTCTACCACGGCTTTGTTGGGAGAAGCACAACAGGAAAATTAGAAAATCTAAGTATATAACTGCTTTGGAAATAACAACAGAAAAGTCTGTATGTGAAGTATCTCCTTTTCCTGATCTCTTGGGCACCCAAAAGAGCAGATGAATTGAATTTGGAAGTTGAAGAAAGCCACCAGCTTTGGGGAAACAGCTGCATCAGAACAGAGGCCCAGCTTTGGCCCCCAGGGCTCTGCAGCTGAGTCCACAGCTTGGCAGTTACCGTGCCTTTCTCTAAAAAGCTGACTGCCTAGCTTTGGCCTCAGGCAACCCTGTGCTGAGAGATCTTCCAGGCAGAGAAAGAGAGCCCAGGCTCCTTGCTCCAGTTGTCATTGCTTGTCACCTGCTCTGAAGTGATGACACTCATAACCTAGATCTTGGCCTTAACCTCTGAGTTCTCCTGCATCCCTCATCTTGAACTGCCCAACCTGAAAATACACTCTTAAAGTCCCACACAAGAGCTCCATACACTCTGCTTCACTGCAGGGTCATTCCATGTAAATTAATTTTCCAGGTAACTGAAGCTTAGCTGTCCTTTGATGTCAACCATATGAAGGAAAATTTTTCTGAGGCTGAACTGTAAACATTCTTGCTTTCTTAACCAGGGCACCTAGAACAAAATTGAACTTTTCTGACGTTAGGCTGTCTCCTCACAACTTGATGATGCCCTCAGGCTCTAGTGAGGTATGTAGAGTCTGTGCCTACTACACTTACAACCTCAAACTGCTGTGTATTCGAGGCTTGTATTTTCTTTTTAAAAATGTTTTTGTTGTTTTGCTGCATCATCCCTGCGGTCATTGCTAGTTACTGCTTGATTATTTGGGTGCTTCACAGGCCATTTTTAACTTACTATCTGATTCCAAGCTTGGGTCTTGGTAGCTAAAATATGATCTTCAGAAATGCAAGATAGCATTTGTGGTGGACAGAATTGTAAGGTGGCCGCTTCATGTTCACACCCTGTGTAATCTCCTCCCCTTGAATCTGATCAGGACTTATGAGTATGATGGGATGGCCACTCCAGTGATTAGGTTACCTATATGTTTGGCAAAGGTGAAGGGACTTTGATTATGTAAAGTCCCATAATCATTTGACTTTAAGTTAATCAGAAGGAAGATTGATCCAGGTGGGCCTGACGTAAGCAGGCAAGCCCTTTAAAAGATGATCTAGAGGTTCAGAGGTTTTCTCTCCTGTTGGCTTTGAAGAAGTAAACTACCATGGATGCTATAGCAGCAAGAAGATTAATTTGGCCAAAAACCACATGAGCTTGGAAGAGGACCCTGAGCCTCAGATAAGAACACAGGCCTGAGCAACACCTTGACTGCAGTGCTGTGAAACCCTGAGCAGAAAATCCAGCTTAAGCTATGTCTATATCCTCAACCCATGGAAATTGTGAGATAATAAATGGGTATTGTTTTATGCTGATACGTTTGTGATAATTTATTATGAAGCAATAGAAAATTAATACAGTATCCTATTTGGATTTTGTATTTAAAAGGGTAAAAGCATACTGCACTTGCAATGCATGGGTTCATACAAACTAAATCACATTATTATAATTACCCCATCCTACTATGCATAATAGCAATTCTGAGTTTCATTCAGCTCAGGAAATAAAACTCCAGAACCTATTAAGATTATGCTTGTCCATTCCTGAGCTTCAGCAAATAAAATATGCAGGGCTGTAGTGGAAATCCAACTCAATATTTCTCTTCTCTACTAATTTTTCTACCCAGGAGAGAATCATAAATTAGAAAAAAAAAAAGATCTCATGTTTAAAAAAAAACTCAAATGGAACAAAACTAAACTTATCAGTGGCTGTGTGGTGGGGTCAACTTTTTCTACATGATATTTTAGTTACCTATGTTATAAGTAAGTGCAAAAAAATATCATGATGGTATAATATCTTATATTTTTGAGCATTTTATAAAACTTTAAAAAGTCTATTTCATATGACCTTCACAATATGTCACTTCAAACACGAATTAAGAACTAAACACAGCCTAGCAGGCTAGTAATTTATTTATATATTCAATTTTTTAAATATTGTTTTTGAGTAATTATTATTGGTGCATAGTAAAAATCAAATCTCTCTTTCACAGCCACCTTCATTAATCTTGTTTTCCTCTCCAGAGTCAACTCTTACTGGTTTCTTGTGCATTTTTCTAGAGGTATTCTCTGCAGTTACAAATAAATATTCAAACATGATGTGTTAATTTTAGTAATTTATATTTTACTAGAAATTGATGTATGTCACTGGAATTTAATAATTTACCAGAATAAAGTTTTAAAGGGTGTTCTTCTCCGTAGTTGTACTCATAGTTCCTTGCTCATTTGTAAATTTGGATATTTATATTTTATCCTTCGACATTCCTTTTTTTATTAAGCAATAGCAACAAATAGCACTTGAGCTTACCAGTTGTACTGTTTTTGTCTGTCCTGGTCTAACATTTAGTTAAGTACTTACCACAAAGTGCTCAGCCAGGTACTGTGCTCTGCTTTTAATACACACGATCTCTCAGGGCTTCCCTGGTGGTGCAGTGGTTGAGAGTCCGCCTGCCGATGCAGGGGACACGGGTTCGTGCCCCGGTCCGGGAAGATCCCTCATGCCGCGGAACGGCTGGGCCCATGAGCCATAGCCTCTGAGCCTGCGCGTCCGGAGCCTGTGCTCCGCAATGGGAGAGGCCGCAACAGTGAGAGGCCTGCGTACCGAGAAAAAAAAACCAAAAAAACCACGATCTCATTTCCCTGCAATAACCCTCCAGGGTAGATCTTTTAATAATGCTCATTTTACGTATGAGAAAATGGATTCTGCAGGAGGCCAGGTAATGAGCCTTCCACTAGTAAGGGGGAAAACTGAGACTCAGCCCCTCTCTTTCTGACTCCAGAACCTCAGCTTTTAATTTTACTTCCCTGCTTTTCTTCCTTAATGTCTTCTTCATGCTTTCCTTTAGTTATCTTGCACAGTTTCTAACTTCTTGAGTTGACCATTAACTTTCATTTTTCGTATTTATTAATAAATCCATTTATAGATATAAATCTACCTCTGAGCCTGCTTTATCAGCATAAACTATGTTTTGTTATGTGGAATTCTCAATGTCATTTTTGCTAAATAGTCAAAATGTGTTATTTCTTTCTCTTTTGACATGAGATATTTAGAATTTTATTTTCCCAGTAAGATTTCTCATGTTGTTGTTTATATATTTGTAAATAATATTAGTTTTATTGTATTGTAATAAAAGTGTAATATTTCCTATTTCTACATTTTAGAATTTACTGAGTTATCTAATATACAATTTGTTTTCAAAAACATTCTATAGATCTCTAAAAGACAGTGTAGTGTTTGTGAGCACTACGGTACCTATTAAATCCGTTTTTTTAAAAATGTAGTTTGAATTCTCCTATACTTGATCTGTCAAAGTTAGAGATACAGGTGAGCTGTTTCCTAAGAAAATTGACTTTCTTAGTGACTCTCTCCTCGCTTCCAACGATTCTTGTGTTATTTATGTCAATATGATGTTATTTATTTAGATAAAGCTCCATTATTACCATAGCTATATTATGGCTATATATCTCTTATAAATATAAAAAATGATGCTCTTTTATCCCTCCTAATTCTTTTAATCTTAAACTTTGAAATTAAAATTGCCAACTCTATTCTTTTTGTTTGAATGTTTCTATATATTTTTTTATTCTTTTGTTTTTAGCCTTTTGGATATATAATTTAGAATATTATGCTAGCAGATCAAATAGAGTTTGATTTTATCTATTTTTTATTAAATTTGAGAGTCTGTTAAAAAAGATAAACACATTTATATTTTCTGTTTATTTCTTGTATGTTTGATCTGTCTTCTATTGTATGATTTCTCTTTTTTTAAATGATAATTTTTTTCTGACTTTTTAGGATTATTTTTTCCTTGTTTTTATGTCCTTTATGCATCAGAATTTACATACAATGTTTTAAATTCTTTGGGAGACAAATTTAAGCTATTAAAAAACTACTCAAACCTAGAATTATCAAAATTATTAAAGCCAATGACAAAATAGTGTCCACTGGCTTTCTCTTGTGAGAAATGCTGAGCCACTAGTGCTCCTCCTGGCACTGAGGATCTGTCCTGTGAAAAAACAGACATAAAAAGAGTGGAAAGGTGAAAAGAAGAGTGGGACTTTGAAGTGGAACCAAATTTATTTCACTTATCTTTTCCTTTTTTTACATGCACAAGAATGGTATGTGATTTAAAATTCTATACCTACATAAGCCTAAAAAAAGGCATCTCAATTAATATAACAAAATGCCAAGTGATAGGATATTATGTCATAATTTAAATAGCAGAAAATTTTCTTCCTTAGTGGGACCTAAAATAGTGTGTTTAGAATGGTGTCATAGATGAGAGATGAAATATTATATATTCTTTTTGAAAATGCTTTTCTGCATTAAAAAAAGGGAGACTGAGATGGTTCTTTTCAGCATCAGAAATCCTAAAGAGGTAAGACTGACCAACATACCTTCTCTGGAGAGGAGATTTTGCCTGTAGACCAGGGCTGCCATGCTCTGGGGCAGCTGGTGGCCCCGTGGGAATGCCTGGGTCAGATGCTGGGCCCTGAGCACTCTTGGCTTGACCTCTTGGCTCTTACTGCAACTCATGGGGATGCCCTGATCTGTCAGCAACTGGGACATCTGAGTCACACCCAAAGAGGAATTTCTCCTGTTCTCGTCCAGACAGATTTCATCCTTATGTCAACACGTCCCCTACATCTCTGTGGAGGAAAACATTAGAAATATCTAGGTGGACTGGCTCCAGGTGACCTGTGCAGCAATATCCAGCCAGCAAGGATCCTGTGGATGCTAAGTTTGACAACCAGCAGATGTGCTGATCTTCTGTGAATGACACAGGGACCTTCACCACATCACCTGGTTATCGTTACAATCCTCCTATTTAATTTAATTAATAAGGCCTGGTTGATATCAACTTGCAGTGCCAGTTTAGGAACCCAGCAGCCTAAGAACAGTGAGACCCAGGGACAAGATCGTCCATCTCTGAGTTTTCTTCTCTGTACAGTATTAGGAGAATTGTGCATCAAGGGCTGATTTTCTCTTTGGCTCAGCCTGTATTGATGGCACATATCTTTCTGGTGCCTTTCAAGGACACCTATGAGATGCTCCACTGCAATACCCATGTCTGCTTTGAGTGTTCACCAAGCATACCATTTGGCCTCTCCGGGCAGCCATTTCTGAATATTCTCAGTATCCAACAAAAGGGATCCCACCCAATGCTGCACTCTGTCTGTCGTACCTTCAGCTTCTAACCTTCACCTGCACACTTGGGGGAGGAGTTAGTGGACTTCTCCCAGGGTCTCTTGCAACTATTTCCTGTGACATGTTGGATTTTTCTCAGGAGCATTTGTTGCAAGCTGACCTTTTCTAGCTTTCATCAATCTCATCCCATGTAAACTCCAGCTTGATTGTATTTCTAAAAATGTTATCATGTGAATGGCATCCTTCCTTAGTTTCCTGCCATGATGCAGAACTTTCCTATTTGTATGTCTTTTTGGTCGTTTCAGAAAGGATCTGATAGGCAATGGAGAAAGGCAATGCTCTAGTTGTGTGTTTGTTTTTAACAGAAATCTGGTCATCTTGCATTTAGAGTGTCTGCAGGATATACAAAGAGAAACACCATGAAAATTAGTGATTGAATATATGGATCTGAGACTTAGGGGAGCTCTGTGTTAGAAATATAAATTTGGGAGGCATCAGCCCATGGTGGGAGTCAAGTCACAGAAACAGGGAAGACTGCCTAAAGCAGGAGTTCCAAAATCTTGCGGATCGTCAGAATATACAGATTCCTTGGTCCTTCTCCCGTAGAGTCTAATTTGGTAGGCTTATGATTGTCCTCAAGAATCTATAATCTTTTTTTTTAAAGCTTCCATTGAAAGAGCTCTAAACTTGAGTATTGAGGGAAGAAATTGTAAGGCAACGCTCCCAGTGTGGTCTTCCTTACATAAGAAAGTTTTACATCTCTATGTACCTGGCTATGTTGTAGGGATGGTGCCAGGGTCATCAACTGAAAAAGTGATGAAGATTTTGAAAAGTCATTGTGAGAAAAGGGTAGGGATGCTGATGAGACACATGTACAAAGTGAGGGGACAGAGAAAGCTGGACATCAATGAACATGAATGTGTAACCTTCTTCTTGCTCAGCAACCTGAGTATAGACATGGGGATAGTGGGAGGTTGGGTTAATAGAGTTGGGTAAATCAAAGGACAAGGACAGGACACTGAGGACTACAAAAATCTGTTGGCATTTGACCATAGCCCCCATCCTTTCAATTTTCTGCTACCCTAACCTATTCCCAATACAGCTGCTCTTGACCTCAGGATCACCAGTCCCTTACTACCACCCATCCCCGTTTTTCTCGGTCCATGTTCTCCTCAATTTCTTAACCTGGAACCCAAGGGACATCCCTTCAGTCACTCTTTTGCCAGTAACCCTCAAAATATTAAATAACTAGTTTAAGGTAATACCACTAATAAATGGTGAGACTTGAACTTAGGCCAGTGTGAGTGCTTGTTTGTTTGTTTTTTGACCAGTACTTTATATGACGCCTGCAGTTGGCATGGTGATACCCCACCCACACCCTGTTTAATGAAGGACTTTTTGCCACAGCATCTGGGAGTGCTGTCAGCAGACAGACTTGAGCTGTCAGGCCCTTTGGCATGCCTTACCTGCAGAGAGTTGCCTCATCCAAGTTCACACTCCTACCTGGGCCACCCCACCTCCAATGACTGATAAATGCGGCGGTATAAAGTCCTGGCCCTCTCGGCCCTTCTTGGGACTATTCTGAAGGGACATTCTATCTCCAGAGCTCCCTGTGAGGTCACTGAGACTGTCCTTGGGACTGCATCACACCTCACCTTTCCCTCACCCTTCCACAGGTGTTGATCCCAAGGGCACTCCTTAATAAACAGGCTCCACGCTAAACTCTCTCCAAGTCTGTTTCCTAAGGGACCTAACATAACAGCTTCTTCAAGAAACGAGAGCCAGAATTTCATGTAATAGAAGTCATAGGACTTTTCACCTTTTCCAGAGACCCTATCAAGTGTTTTAGGGAAGTGTCAGATCCAGATGAAGCCGGGTGCTCCTTGCTCTGGTCACCAGGATGGCATCTAGCCATTTGGATTTCAGGTACATAGGGCTCAAGAGAGAGGGCTAATCCAGGCCTGAGTTAAGTCCAATGGTGTCAGATTTGGAATAGGGATATGCTGCTTCTTAAGCTTTGCTATTTCCCTTTTCCCTCCCTAGTCATCCTTCTGAGGCCAGAGTCTGGCCTGGAAGACTAATCTTGAATCCCATCTTTAAACAACCTGCAGATGAGGCAACCCATTGAAAATTTCAGGCTCCAATCTGATACACCATTGCACTGTGATTTTTAAAGAAGATGTTGGGGGTAGGAGTTTATTAGTTAATTTATTTATTTTTGCTGTGTTGGGTCTTCGTTTCTGTGCGAGGGCTTTCTCTAGTTGTGGCAAGCAGGGGCCACTCTTCATCGCGGTGTGCGGGCCTCTCATTATCGTGGCCTCCCGTTGCGGAGCACAGGCTCCAGACGCACAGACTCAGTAGTTGTGGCTCACGGGCCCAGTCGCTCCGCGGCATGTGGGATATTCCCAGACCAGGGCTCTAACCCCTGTCCCCCGCATTAGCAGGCAGATTCTCAACCACTGCGCCACCAGGGAAGCCCTGCACTGTGATTTTAGTGACTGAAAGGTAAAAACATGACCTAGGCCAGAGCAAACGAATTTGAGTGGTTTTATTTCAGGTTGATTTTTTTCCCCTCACATTTTATCAGTTAGAATAAACAGTCATAATATGTCAAGAAAAAAAATAAGCAAGTCATCCATCAGAAAAAAATTTTTGGTTGTTTTTTAATATGATTAAGTATTATAGGAACACTAACAAATGAAACAAAATCGATACTTGCATATTCCAAATTTGCAAGTTTCTCCACTTCACGTTTTAATTATTCTTTTAAATCTATACAATCACTGTATAAAGTAACTAAATATATGATTCAGGATATACTTCTTTATAACAGTTAGAAAATGTGTGGTATTTGGTTTTCAATTAAACATCTATGAAGACTTCATCTGTGCTACCCACTTAATTAGAAAAAAAATATGCAAAGTAACACCATGCTGGAAATGTCTAAATAGGGAAAGCAACTGAAATTTATATATTAAGGATGGAATATATTTCACTTAATTGGAATATATGTTGCCTCCTAATCCAGCTAATATATTTTTCAATCAGCCCCAAATTGAAGCCATATGTTATCAGCGATCGCTCAGATCACTCTAAGTATATGATCTGTGTTATATTAAATAACCTCATTTAGGTAACTGCTTTAAACACTGTGTAGAAGCAAGTACTCCTTAAAGGTTTCAGTTACTGATTTTCAAATCTTCTTTGTAGGTATAAGCTTCTCAGAAGGCTAAGCATAATCATGTTTCCTGCCCAGTTGGTCCTTTCCTTTGATAACCACCCATGGTTACTATACCAGCCTGTCAATAGGAATTTAATGAGAAACTGCTGGGGGCTGAAGCCTCTACCAGGGCCTAGAAGCACACAGAAGATTAGGTGTGCCTGGAAAAGCTTACAATAAGTTGGTGGTTTTCATGGGCATAAGCCAGCATGGGTTTGCTTAATTTTCTTGTTTTTCAACAGAAATGACAAGATGTTTTTCTAGGGGTAGCATTGGCTTTGACACCCCCTTAAGCTGATAGAAAAAAAAAATAGCTCCCATTAAGTAATAATTTAAAAAATGACAAAGTTTACTTGGTCTCCAGAGGTTTGCATATCCACAGATCAGATTTATAACATGAAGTACTGGAACATGTCTCCTACTTATTCATACATTAAGGTAAAATGTGTTCTAATCCTTTATCTTTTAAGAATAAAACGTCAGGACATTTTTGTGATTTCCTCTAACTAGTAAGACAGGAGGGAGGTTCTTCGTGAGGATTTCCAACCAAGCCATGTACAACCAATCTGATATAGATCCTTTTCTTGCCACTGGAAGGCTCCTGACAGCATGGAAGAAAAATAAAGAACAAACGTGACAATTAGTACAGGCAGTAACATCACTAGTTATCTGAGCTATGTAATAACAAGTGGCCTGAACCTTTTATGTGCCTCCCCGACAAAATGAAAGCATGGAAATTATTTTGAATATAGATATTAAATTGATATACTTCTCAGATAATATAAATACCTACAAACCAGAAAAATAGGCTTGGGCATTGTAGGGTAGAGGCAAAGCGTAAATATAATAAATTTTCACTCTTTAAATAGAAAATGTGATCAACCAATACCTCTCCCCATTTTTGGAAAAAATGACTTTTCCTAATGGTTTAAAGCTCTTATATTTGGGAGAAACAGCTGTTTGAGTCCTACCACCCAATTCAGGAGAACAATCTATGTCTTAAATGGATAGTCCTCCAGTGTAGACCTTGTTTGAAGACATACTTAACTTTGTACATAGGAGTCAGTTCATGAGGTATAAATGTGAAATTGTTGGTTTTCATGTTTAGCAATGAATCTTTAGGTAAACATTCATATTTTCAGCAGGTACACCCCTAACATTTGTGGAGTGGAGGGCAAAGAGTGGAAATGGAAAAGCCCACTCCTTTTTCTCCTGCCCTGGCCTCTTCCCCCATGGTAAAGAGTCTTGCAAACCTGCTATGGACTCCATACCTCAGGAGCAGCTATCTAGGGAAGGGGCCTGGGAACCTTGGTAGCCAGCTTGGGGCTAATTAGGCAGGGAATTCCAGGGTCAGGTTCCCTGGAACCTGGGAGGAGCCAGGGTTCTAGATGGGCATGCACTATGCCCCTGGCCCTTTGAGTGGGGAACACCTGGTGGAAAGTCCAAATGGAGCCCTCTAAAGCCCATGGGCCTCAATTGTCAGTGTCTCAGGGTGGCCTTTATTTTCCCTCGCTGCCTAAAATCCCACATGTTCCAAATTTAACTTTCCACCTGAATAGTTGTGAGCTTTTAAATTCACAACTAAGGTTTCTCTGTAACAATCTTAAATGTCTGCAATGATACTTACAGGACTATGAGATTAGCAGCTCTTGAGTGCTCCTGTAAGAGTTCGTTCAGTCGAACTTGGCGGTAACTCTGTGGACAACATTCAGATTTTGTTGAGGGCAGTTTTCCCAGAATTATGAATGAGAATTTATCTTCTTACCTCAAATTATGGACAAGTAGAAAAACCTCATTTTAAAAAATTACAGTTATTTCATTCAGGTTTGGAAACTTAACAGTGTTTTTAAAACTCATGGGAAATTTTAGAAACATAAAGAATAAGACCATTGTGCTATAGTGGCTTATTAAATTCTAGAAGAAAAAAAACAAGCAAGCCACATGGATAACGGTAAAAAGAAGATAAGAATGGCCAGTGCTGGGGAACAGGTTTGCAGCTGAAGAAAACTAACCTAATCTTGATACTAATTTGATATCCTAAGAACATAGGTTATACCCTAGTCTATCTTTATTTAAGCTCTTTGATTTTTACCGGCACAGGGGACTGGTTTCAATGAAAGAGTTACCAAAAGACACATTTGGAAAAATAACTACATTAACTATTTTGCAGTGATGAGAGTAATATTTATTATTACATTTCACTGGTTCAGAAGACAAAGTATAGATAAGTGATTTGCTCAATTATATGAAAACTTGTTGTTAGAACTGGGAAGTTTATCCCACACAGAGCTTATGATTCTTAGCTCAGTATTTTCCCACTAAATTTGAAAGGCTTTTAGTATCTCCTGCTCTAATTTGTACCAACTTCAGCTCCTAATATAATTTATTTAAATTTTGTAGTTTAGAGGTTCTTGTGGTCCTTTTCCTTGAATGTCTAATCCAATTCAGATGTCAATTCTTCTGCCTTATTTTTATGTCCCTGCCCTTTTCATCATCCTCACTATTGCAACTTCATTCAGCTCAGGCCATTAGGGTAACTCCCGTTTTATTTGGTTCTCTAGAAGAGCCCACCATTTTACATCTGTCCTACAAGATGTGCTGGATCCAACTTGCATATTCATTGCTCCAATTACATATTTTCTCAGATCCCTATGTTAGTTTTTATAGCTAACTTTACCAGGTTAAAATTCTTTGTTATTGTCTCAAACTGTGAGTCAGTCTATATTTACTTTTCATATGTATTGACTTAAATTATTTTAGACTGATGGGTCTGTCTCCTGTTCTATAAAATTAAATTGGAAAGAAGACTTCACAATATGTATCAATAACCTGTTCTTAACTTAAAAATTGATTTTATACTAAAAAATGAAAACAGTTTTCTAAATCCTCATATTCAATAATATGATTGAAAGAGCACTTGAAATATGGAGAAACCCTGGATCTTGAATAATGAAATTCTATAATAGATACATTACTTCTTGATCTTTAAATCAACCACTGTTTTCTTTTTCAGCTAGTCAGATAGCAAAGTAAAGATTAAGGGAGACAAGTTCTTACCTTTTCCTTGACTGCTTCCAGTTCTGCATCTGTAATTTTCCACGGAGTTTCTCTCTTCAATTTCTCAGCAGTTGTTAAATCTTTGCAGCTTTCATGGAGACGATATGGTTCAATCATTTCTTCAAAGAATTTCCAGCTGAAATTGGAATTATAAAAGAGGCCTCGCAGTGGGAAACCAACTCATTATTTCACAGATTCTCTAGGCATGACTAGCCCTGCTGGCTACAGAATCAGAGCTGAATGTCATGCAAATCTTTTAAGAATTATCTTTGCAGGGGACTTTCTGTGAGTAAAACCATGGCTCTAGTAGTGCCTCCCTATCCAGAGAGAGGCCTTAACGTGTGTGAGGCCTTGATAGCCTACTAGGCATTAGATCCTCAATATAAATACACAAACACACAGATAGTAATTATTCTGCAAATACATGTTCTACATAATAGAGTCAAAGACACAGTTGTAACGTAGACACTTTCAGCCCGTAAATGAGTTTCCTTCTGCTTATTTTATAGATTCTATGGGAGACATTCATGAATTAATGTAGGAGATGAACTAGCATCCCTGAGAGTTGGATAGGGTTGCCCTCCTCACCTTTAGTCCACATGGCAACTCGCACTCATGGCAGGAGGCTGCAGGCAGGTAGGAGAATAGTAACTAAGAGGAGCAAGGAAGTGAGTTCAATGGCTATAGAACAATTTGAATGTTTGCTGTAAATAATGTAGCCTTTGTCCTTCTGGTATCTGATGTTGCTGCCTGAGATTTTCAAATGGCTATTGTTCAGGTGCATGTTAGAGGAAAGAACAAAAATCAATAATATTTTAAAGTCTGAGGGCATTTTAGAGCGATTAAGAATAAATCATTGAATAGAAAAGGAGGAGCAGTATCTCAGAGCTGCGGAACATCTTAAAAATTGCTGAAAAATCTCATTCTTGTCTTTCATGAGAATCTCATAAGACTTTCTTTTTTTTAATAAATTTATTTAATTTATTTATTTTTGGTTGTGTTGGGTCTTCGTTGCTGTGCACGGGCTTTTCTCGAGTTGTGGTGAGTGGGGGCTACTCTTCATTGTGGTGCGTGGTCTTCTTACTGCGGTGGCTTCTCCTGTTGTGGAGCACGAGCTCTAGGCACGCGGGCTTCAGTAGTTGTGGCACGCAGGCTCACGGCTGTGGCGCGTGGGCTTAGCTGCTCCGCGGCATGTGGGATCTTCCCGGACCAGGGCTCGAACCCGTGTCCCCTGCATTGGCAGGCGGATTCTCAACCACTGCACCACCAGGAAAGCCACAAGACTTATTTTTAAAATAGCACAAAACAAAGTTTCTAATTTGTAGGAGTAGTTGTCTTTACTATGCTACTGTAAGATGATCTCAAATATAAAGTTTTCTTTGGTTTTATATAATGTGGCTTACTTATAAATTAGTAATTTTGGAATGAGTGATAATTAGAATCAATGTGATGTTAGGTTAAGAAATTAAAATATGGAGCAATGAGTTCAGTGATCTCATCAGTTGTCCTGATTTAGGATTTGTACGAAGTACAGAGATTACAAAGGAGTAGGTTGTCCCTACCAGTGTGCTTTTTTTAAGGGATTGAAGAGATACTTAATGCAGTAGATTTCTGATGCTTTGACTTATTTAGAATGGTAGACAGTGACAGGGAAGGAATAAGACTGGTATGCCCTATTATTCTTGCAGCCACACAATACTTTTATTTGCTCTTCCTCCCAACAGTGCTGTGCTTTCAGAGACCTTGGCAGTGATCAGCGCAAAGTTGCTGGCCTAGGAGAAAAGAGCCTGGGTTCTTGCTCCAGCTCTTCCATTGTCCTCCTTGACCTGGATAACCTTGCCTATAATAGGGGGTAATAATGGCTGCTCAAAGCTGGCACGTGGTTGTTGTGAGTGTTAATATGATGATTTGGGTGACAGTGCTCTGCAAAGTATGAAGTGCCCTGTAAAAGCAAGGCATTCATTTTACTCAGCAGCCATAGGACTGAGGTTAGCAATTGACAGTTTCTCTGTTTAAGCTCTACATATAATTATTTTGATCAGGATAAGAGTTTTCTTCGCATCTCAGCCCAGGTGCTTATTAGAAAGAGCAGTTCAAAAATAGTTTCCTAAGAAATGGAAAGTGGAAAGGAGATTGCTGGTTGTCCCCCCAGCATGCATACTGTGTTTCTCCATTGTAGTTTGGGTGGGAATGACTCTATCCCCAGCATCAGACAGTCAATACAATTCTATTCCTTCTGCCAGACTGATTGGCCAGGGTGAGCACATAACCCAGGAAATCTTGACCAATAGGCACCTTGCATTTTACTGACCACAACAAGTGGCTCAGTGGCTTGGGTTGGTGCTACCTGAATGCAGCCAATGACCTGAGTTCAACAACTGGGGAAGAGACAAACTTTTTCTCCCACTGAACACAAATGAGCAAATATGTAGTTCTGGCTGCGATGGGCATTCATCTTGGTTTTATAAGCTAAATCAACTTTGATTGATGATTTCATAATACAAGGTAGAGTAGAGAGAATGAAGGAGAATTAGTCCTTAATTGTAAAATTAACCTAGATAAAGCTTCACCTGAAAGCCAAAATACCCTTGGATTTTTTCAGTTAAGTTTGATAATAATTTCCATTATTTAAGTCACTATGAGTTAAGTTTTCTTTTACTTGCAATTGAAGCATGCTAAGTGACACAGTAGGTTATAATGGGGCTGTATTTGTCCATTTATTTTCTCTAAACTCTTACTGCTCCTTATTTATGTTTATCTTTGATTTCTTCATCCTAAGGCTCATCCCTGAGTTGGCCATTTTCCATTCTCCTAGCTTGGTGATCCAAAGGTAGCTCAGGATTTCTATTTGATTCTTATTAAATCTGATCTTTCTTATAATTATTTTTTAATTGATTCTAGAATAGGTCGAGTATTACATACTATTAAATATAAGTGAGAATTAATTTAATTTAAAAAATTAACTTATAGCTGCCCTGCCTTCCCCATCCTTGTTCCTCATAATAACAAAGTTAAAAACATTTTTTGACTGCATAAAAATTTCCCCCTAAGTTCATATAAGATTTCTTCTCACAAATTAATGTATTTATTGCTTTTGTGATCACACTAGCATCTTTCAACTAAATTATCTAGTTAATTGCTTCTAGTTTCTCTCTGATTTCTGTTTAAAGATTGCTCTTCTATTGGCCTATTACTTTTAATTCAGTCTGTACAATAAAAAATGAAATTTAGCCACAAGAGCTTTTCAGTTTTCCCAATTATTTTCTCATTAACTTTGCTTTTGTACTCCCTTTCACCCTTGCTCTACCATATTTATAGATAATATTTTTATGATAGAATGTCTCCATCAAGACTTGCTCATGTTTTATGGGTAGTTGAAAGATCTATTAAAGGCAATTGAAGGACAGTTAACATTAGCCTCCAACACGGAAATCACTGACAAACTATTTTCAACATTGTGTGAAAATAGTGACCAAGAAAGAACAGTGATCAGGAGATAGCTGTTAATGGTAGACGAGGGCTGCCTGACCAACAAGGCCCATGTGAAAGCTGAAGTTGAGACAGTGCTGTAAGCTTTGGGCCCCGGGCCTGGGGCTGCATCAGCCCAGAGGAAGAGTTCTCTTTCTCTTATTAAACCACTCAGAGGAGTTGCCTTTTAAAAATTATCACAAAGGTGCTAGGTGTGCTACCAGTGGCCATTTGTGAGATTTACTGAATGACCATTCTCTGTTCTAAAATTTACCTTCAAATATTGGAAAAGGCATTGCCAGCATTGGACATGTGGTTGTTTTATAAAGTAATACGGCATCAGTTATAGCTGAAGACTGAAGAGAGAAGGATGGCACTTCCAGCACACCTCTTCTTGGTGGCCTTTTGTCTTCACACCAGGGTACATTCACTGCAGTTATTCTAGTAAGAATGGACTTTTTTTTCCTGCATCTTCCTCAAGACCTTGAAATATCACATAGAGAATCTCCACAATTGTGAAAACTAATTCTTTTTTTTTTTCCCTGAGAAAGGGGAATAGAACTCTTCACTGCAGGATGTGGAGGATATGTAAGAAACACCAAATCAGAATGGTGTCTAAAGTCAAATTTAGATAACAGGACAAAAGCACAAATGCCTGGGTCCTTTGTTTCTTACGACTGTGCATAGAGTTTTCTCCTTGAGAAGAGGAAACCATGGAACAAAGGTCAGGGGTAGGAAGATGAAGAGTGTCTAGCCTGTGATGGACACTCAAAGAAGGAAGAGACATGGTTAGTAAAAGAGATACATCAACATCCTCAGTGATAGGACAGAAAGGATGGGTACGCAGCAGGTGACCATGGCAGCTGGGCAGAGACTAGCACAAAAGAGAGGGAAGGAAACCGGAGTTGGGTAGAGAAAACCATATTGATGGGTAAAGAGGCAAAGGATATAGAAACGAATTAATCAGCAAGCACAGACAGTCCTTAGCTGCTGATAAGACAAACAACAGCAAGAAGAATTCACCTACGAGAAGTAGGTGACTGATCTGTGCCCAGCATTGAGCCAGGGCTTATAGAAAATCCAAAGTCAGTAGGGGACACTGTGACTGCTCTAGACAACAGTAAATGGTCCTGTACTTGCAGAGCGCTGGCAGGCTCTGGCCTGTTGCTAAGTGGCACATACTAGGGAATCACTGGACCTGCTGTGTTATGAAAGAGAATGCATTCCCACCAATTAGAGCTATAAGATGAGCCCGTTTGATCACATCACTGCAAAAGCCAAGAGGCAGCGACTTAGGAATTAAAATTCTTCAAGTGAAATGTGGAAGGCTACCAGAGGTTACCACATGACAGTTCACTTCATATCAGAATGTTAATTCCATTTACCAAGGAGGCTGATAAATCTGTTCTTAATTTTTTTTAACTGTTTATAACTGTAGAAATACAGGAATGAAAGGCATTAGTGGTATATATGATATAAGGAAATACTACATAGTAATAATCCAGGTTAACCCTGTCAATTATAGCTTTCTTATCACAGTTAAGATGTTTCGTAAAGCTGTTTTAACTGACCCATAACATTGGAGGAATCATGAACACCCTCAAACTATATGAAGTTCGAGGTTGCCATTTGGTCAATAAGAATGCGTCGTAAATCTGGATGATTTTCAGTTAGTTATTAAGCTCATCTGGGATAACAGTGAATCAAAAGAAGGTAAGAGCAAGAAGGCTCAAGGAATATGGAATTGCAATCCATCAAGAACTGCAGGAGGAAGGAGAAATGATGGTCAACAGAAATGAGAAGAGGTCCAAGAGTCCAGCAAGGACCTAAGCCATACTGAGACCTTCGTGTCTCCCTCTACTCTAACCCTTGGAGACCCTATTCCACACCAAATCAAATGTATTAAACTGCATCTAGATGCAACAGTAAGTATGATTTTGGACTGTAAACAATTGAAAATATTTTATAATTGCTAAGTCATGGCTCTAAGTACTTTAATTTATAATTGGCTATGATTTTCAGACAATCTTCTTACACCTCTGGGAACTCCTTTTAAGATCTACCTACAAATTGTTTTCAAATATCATGGACTTGACAAATTTAACAATCAATGAAGTTAAAATGATGTTGTTTTGAAGACATTTAAACAATTATTTCAATGTTTTTCATTTAAAAATTTTGGAAGCAATACATTTTCTTGCCAGGCTTCAGATAGAGACCGCCTTTAGGGGCTCTCATAGGCTTCCCATTCAGGATGCCCCACCAGTAATGTTCAATAATGAAAACTTACCCTGACTGCTCAGGTCAGAATTGTCTGAGCTTGTGCTTCCTGTTAATCTTGCCACCATAGAAACCAATAACATGAAGGGCAATTTTAAAATGTTAACTAAATGGTGTTTCAACAATTCTTCCTCTCAAGTTCATCTTCACCTTAAAACCTTTTCCTTCCGTTAGAACATGATAGCTCTGTGTCATGATTATTTGAAATCCCTTTTTATTATACCCTATCAGGAGTCACTGCAGTAAATCCATAACATTTTTACCTTCTGATAATTAACACAGAAGAGAAGGCGAGAGTACCACGAATAAACAATGGATCTTGTTCAATGTTTCATACCTTTCTTTGTTTGGCTTAATGTTGATGTCACCAATGACATGGATGTCTGCAAATTTTATCCTAAATTTGCTCAGGAGGGAAGCCATTCTGAAAATATAAGAGAGAAACACTTCATCATTGCATATTTAGCTATTTTCAATCAAAGAGTTTTGATTTCATGTCTTATTTCAGCTTAGATTTTGGACAAAGGCTTTGGTTAGTGTTTGATTTTCATTACAGTACTTGATGAATACAGATAAATGTGGACCAAGTTATTCCATTGAAGGCAAGGAGAAATTTCTGTAGGTGCAGTCACTGGAAACAGCAAACCCAGCTCTGCCTTCATGTTTCAGGGAAGATATTGTGGAGCTGTCCACTCTTCCTTATCATTTGGAAAAAAGAGAGCAAGTTCCAGTACTTATTGACTATTATGGATAATTTTTATAGAGTTACTGACAAACTACTGACAAACTAATAATTATTATATATTATTACATCATTATAGATTAAAAGGTTTTTTCCCCTAGAAACTGAAAATTTTGATATAATTTCAAAGTTACAAAAAAGTTACAAGAATAGTGCAAAGAAAGCTCAGATTCACCAACTGTTTATATTTTGCCCCATTTGATCTGTCATTCTCCTTTTCTCTTTTTCTATCTACATCTGTCTGTCTATATATTTTTTGCTTGCTGGCTTTCTACCTCCTACCTATTTTCCATTTTAAAGTAAGTTGCAGATATCAGGCCCCTTTACCTGTAAATAATTTAGTGGGTATTTCCTAAGAACAAGGACATTCTCTTTTATAAACAGAGTACAGTTTTTGACATCAGGAAATTTAACACTGATGCCCTACTACCATCTAATCCACCACCATTTTCAGATTTTATCACTTGTCCCAATAAGGTACTAGAGGCTTTAAGAAAATATAAATTATTGTAGACCTCATGTTAGTTTCCATTTTAGTATGACTCTCTTTACGAGGAATTAAATATTTATAATATCTTTCTAAGAGGGGGGAGAAAATGTGAAAAACTACTGAATAAGAGCCAGTCATTATTTTGTGATTTCTGGAAGTAGCAGTTCCAGGAAGGACTAGGACTTAGGCATGTCATGAGGGACCAAATGCCGCCAAAGGGCATTCTCCACATTCCCACCCGAGACCTTTGGATACACCACACTCGGCATGCTTGTTGCTCTCAAAACTACAGATCAACTCTCCATGACTAAAGTAAGAAGAGAGACACAGACTTAACACCGTGGGACTTACTTATGTTTTTAATTAGAAGAGCCATCAACAGTCATCCATTTAAACACTTTCACACTACAAGTGAAAAACTGGAGACCCAGATATGTGCAGTGACTGTTGCAAAGTCCTGCAGCTTGTTGGTGGCAGAGCTGTGGCTCGGACCAGATGTAGTCTCTCTGTTCTCTTCTAAGTGTGCTGTGCTAGAGTGACTGCTGTGAATTAACAGGTTTGAATCTCCCAGAAGAAACTATTGGACACAAATGCCTTCAGGCTCTTCCTTTCTTGGATGCATTTACCAGTCAGAACAAAATAAACATTATACAAGATAATGATACTCTCATTCAAGACCTGAGATGAGGCTTCTGTGCCACATGCTTGTTGGAAGCATTTGTGGAAGGGGATAAAAGGACTGAAGACAATGATTAGAAAAATTACACAGATAATTTACTGACCAGAGACAAGTAAGCTTGAGGCCTATCATGGTGACTTTGTCTTTAAATTTATTGTGCCTCAAAGATGCTTACAGTTCTTAAAATTAAAGCATTAAAACAGCAAACATACAAACACAGGAGTGATAAATTACTTACGTAATCTTTTCTTCTTCAATGCGATTGATCTTCCCTCCGACATAGATTCTTAATTTACAGTCTTTCCATTTTTTTCTGAGAGTCAAGATATAGGGGATAAGGAGTGTTAACCCTAACAACAAAAAAGAGAGTAGATTATGACAAAAGAATGAGCATATCCAACTGAAATGAGTAGCTTCATATCTTTATTCTTTCCCACATTCATAGCTCCTACCTAATTTAAATCTTTGGAGAACACGGAAATGTTATTCTTTAACTGATATCGTTTCATATACGTTCCCATGCAGTTTGTTAAATTTATCAACATAGAAATTCTGCTCCCTAGTGTATATTCTGGAATTTTTTACCTCCATCATCAAACAACCACCAAACATCAATTGTGCCTTTTCCTTGCTTCTTTTTAAATTGGGTGCTGGCTTCCACCAGTTTCTGGTTGATCTCCCCCACATGCATCGACTGGATTGTGTTAATGCTGTTCTCTGTAATGAAAGAGAAAGTAGTACATCCATTTGTCTTTTGAGGAAAGAAGCAAAATAACTTCCTAATAAATCTCTTCAGGAAAATAGAGGAAGGGTCATGAATTTGTAAGTGCTTTTTATACTTATGGGTAACTAGTGAGTCCTATTCTCCGGAAGAGGAGAGATAAAGGTCAAATTCCACAATAATTTAGATCACCTTCAACAGTTCAGAAAAACTTGATATTGATCTTATGATTACAGTTTTCATTATAAAGCAGCAGGTTTTTGTTTCAGATCCTTAGTAATCTCTCTCAGAGCAGAACTATTATTTAGGCAGGTACCAATGCTAAATTATCTGATACAAAAGCCAAAATATCCCGATTTTTCCAAATTTCAGGTATAACTCAACTTATATTTTCAGATGTACCTAAAAGTAGAACATGTGGTTATTGGTTTTCTAGAGATAAGCAGAAGAATCAGAAGTACTCCTTCACTAGACAGTTTGTTCATTTGAGCGCAATTTTGGTGTAAATTCCATCAATGTCTGGATTATAAACGTTGCCAGGGACCATGACCATCTTGACTCTCTATGACCCTTTGGTCCTAATGTGGACCTGGCTTACTCTTTTGTTTTCTCTTCAAGGAATCTGTGAATCTAAGGTAAAGCCATTTGAGCTATTTGAATCTCTGTGAATGAGATGAAAAAGCCAGGAAATATGATTAAAAACACCTTTTCTTGAGTTATAGTTAAGAGTGTACATAAAGTACTTTAAAAAAAAATTTAATGCAATTTCCACCCTAACATGGACACAGCAAAAGTGTACCAGGGAACTAGGGCAGTGTTTGCTCAGAACCGTTGTTCCTATTTCCCAGTAGGGGTTTCCTTCCTACTCCATATATGTTATTTCTCATTTCCACATCTTTGAAAGTTGTGACTTCATTGCTCTATTTCAAAGCGATGGTGTCAGCATAGTGCTTAGAGTAGAGCTGACAGCCTCTGCAGAGCTTCCTCTCTGATCTAAGAGGTTCTGAGGATGCTTTGTTCTGTCTTTTGTTGTTTTCATGTTTGGGCCTGTTGGTTCTGAAGCAATTATCTCATATAGTTTGTATCTCCCTAGGACCGCTAAGGGAGAAAGTTAAGTATCTTTACAAAACGGACCAAACTCTGCCCCCACTTACATGCAAATCAAAGCATCCAGAGGACCGTGTATGAGTGCCTGGAGGCGGAGTTGGTCCTAAGTCAGAAGAGTGGTCAGCTAACAAAGGCCTGGAGCAGTGAAGGGGCCTACTTCAGAGCTGTGTTTGAAAATTTAGGTGTTGGAAACAAAACATAACATAATCTTGCTTTTCTGAACAATGAGACATGTTGACTTTCAGAGGTGTACATTTTTGCCAAAAGTATTGCGATGCAGAAACAGCGTTCCAAAATAACTAAGTCCCACTTTCACTAATAAGGACCTTAATGCTTCCCTCCTCCCCATCAGCTAGAGAGCAGTATGGGTTATGACTTCTGAATTTTCCATTGCTTTTCAGATTGCACCATTGCATAGTGCAGATTCAATGGATAGTTAATTCTTCTCATGGGTACACGAAATAATTGAAAAGGAAAGAAGATAGTTAGTATCCAGGTGGTCATATTCTAATATTTACACCCTGAAAGACCTGATGTAACTCCAACTTTAGATTCACACACATCATTTTTCTAGAAAATGTCCTTTTAAGGGGACAAAGGCACAGTAGGTTCTCCCCTAGCCCGTGGAATGTTCCTGGCACCCAAGGGTACCTCTAGTGTTTGAAGAAGGTAAATGTTTGGATTTCCTATAATTCTGTGTAAATATATAAAAATGTTGTAGGGCTTCCCTGGTGGTGCAGTGGTTGAGAGTCTGCCTGCCAATGCAGGGGACACGGGTTCGTGCCCCGGTCCGGGAAGATCCCACGTGCCGCAGGGCGGCTGGGACCATGAGCCATGGCTGCTGAGCCTGCGAGTCCAGAGCCTGTGCTCCGCAACGGGAGAGGCCACAACAGTGAGAGGCCCGCGTACCGCAAAAAAAAAAAAAAATGTATTAAGGTTAAATTTAGCCCCTGGGTCACAGTAGGAAAATAAGCAAACAGAACCAAACCTTTTCCAGGGTAGGAGACAACCTCTTTGAAGGGCCTCTTTGAAAGGTTGGCTCTTATTAACCTAGACCAGCAGCTAAGTCTCAGTTTGGATCTTGCTACTTGACTTGGAGACCCTGCCAGAGAAATGATCTTTCCTGGGCGTAACACCAGTGAATGACTTCAGTAACTATATAGGATTATTTGTGCATGAAAGAAAGAAATGTTAACATTCTAATTTTCTACCAGCAGAGGTCGCTGTGGACCTCATTAAACTCAAACCGGCAGTGTTTCTGGAAAGAAAGCAATTTTCAAAAAAATCAGTTATTTGAATCACCTGTTTATTAAACTTATAACAAGGTCTCATTCTGTGGTCCTCCATTTCTGGGATGTATACTGAACATTCAGAGATAAGTGTACCATTCAGCCAAAATCTGCAGGTAATTAGTGTCAATGAAGTTCCAAGTCCGGAATTCTGGTTTGTGATAGAGATGCATTTTTGAAATTAGAATTCTATCTGGATCCCTTATTTACCTGTACCAGTCGACTTTCAATCTCCTGAAATGTCTGCAAGGTGTGTGTGAGGTGTGTGGGTGTAGATAAACCAGTTTGGGGGCTGGGTCACAAATTTCTATCCCCTTTACATCTTAACTAAGAATTTTCTGTTCTATGACGTTCCATCTGCTTAAGCACTGTATGACTCCCAAACCAAATATTATTTTAAAACAAAGTTTTTACAGTAAGATGGTACAAAGGGGTGAATGTTGTTGATAAGTTACAGTAGCTTCTACCTTTTAGCCATACTACCTTATCTTTTTTTTTTGCGGTCCACGGGCCTCTCACTGTTGTGGCCTCTCCCGTTGCGGAGCACAGGCTCCGGACGCGCAGGCTCAGCGGCCATGGCTCACGGGCCCAGCCGCTCCGCGGCATGTGGGATCTTCCTGGACCGGGGCACGAACCCGTGTCCCCTGCATCGGCAGGCGGACTTGCAACCACTGTGCCACCAGGGAAGCCCAGCCATACTATCTTCTCTTAAGGAAATATCTTTCAGTCCTTACCTACACTCAATGTCCCCAACGTTTTAGATGCTCACTACTGACACCCATATACACGCAAGTCGTGGCTCGTCTTGTAATCTTTCCTGTAAATTTTAAAGGCACTTACCTTTTTTGGGAGTTGGCTTAGTAATGTTCAGCTTGCCAGCTTTTTTAAACAAGCCTCGGAGGCCTCCACTTTCTTCTTCGCATTCATTATCTTTGATAGTGGCTTCCAAAGCCAGTCTCTCCTGTTCTAATTTCTCTAATTCATCTGATGAAAGAAGACAAAATCACTTACTCTGCTCAGAGCAGGAAAGTTTCTAGGAAAAATCTTATTAACGATTTTAATATTAAAAATGGTGTCTATGCAATTAAATGATTATTTATACATATATGATTTTTCTGAATGATTATTAAAATAACATATCACTAAATTGTATTCAGAAAGTAACGACTAGCTCAGAAAAATGACTCTATGTGTTGTTATAATACATGAAGACACTGGGTTTTTTATGTGTGAGGGCAAAGGGGGCTGTTTAATGCCATCTTTATTTACTACTGGCAACACAAAATACCAGATACACTGTAATAAGATCTTGTACACTGAAAGCTACTGATTTACTGACCTAAGCTACTGGGCTAGATATTTTACAACTGGGAGCGACAAAAATTACAGAAGTATACTGGGTGTATATCAGGCACAGAGCAATGCCTCCTGAATTGAAACATAAAACTAGAGAACAAGAATTAAGGAAAGAGAACCATATCTAATAATAAACCCTGTGGGCTCCAAATACAAATTACAGTGAAAAATATCCACCACCAACAGTTCTTTCCAAGAAGCAAAGATACTTTCTGGAGTGAGTGACCAAAGCAAAAGAAAGAAAAGCTGAGGTTTCTGTGTGCCTGTCGGAGTCCACATTGCTAAAAAGGGCCTCATGACACTGGAGTCTGGAATAAGAGTCAAGCTGTGTAAAATGTCCTGTCCAGGGTTTAGACCTACTATCCAAGCTTTTATGTTGCATGTAGCTGCCTTTTATCTTTTTTGGAGTCTGATTATGACGGAAAATTCCTAGCTGCTATGTAATCATTGCATCCCTCTCTGACCTTAACCTGCACTGAATCAGGGTAAATAAATAAGACTTTAAAGGCAATCATATGGCTGTGTTAAAGAATGATGGGCATTCTTGCTTACAGTCGTAAGGTGGCACTCTTTCAGATTCCCTCATCTTCTTGCCTACTAAAGACAGAGCCTTAGAAAATGAGCCAGGTTCCGAGGAAGAGAGTAGAAAACCTAGATTCAGTGTTACGAAACACTGGTAGGGCTACTGTAAATGTCAACCCTCGGAGCCTGTTGCCTTATCTATCTGGGAAGTGAAGCTATACAAACTCTAGATTTATCAATTTTGTACTAACTAAATCTGTCAGGACAGTCACATCCCTAGATGGTGCTGTTATTCAGCTACACAGAATTGTCTGGCCCCTTTCCAGGTGCTAGCAATTAATCTTTTGCCAGTGGCATGAGACTTAAGGTCAAATCACCCATGTGATTTCCCCAAAGCTTCAAAGGTTCTCAAGACCAGCAAGCAGCTATAGAAAATCTAAGAAATCAGATAGATGGTATTAAAGCTTAGAGTTGCTTACCCCTGACTTTCAAAAGGTGAACACAAGCTGCTTTGCACTGGGGGTCATAACCAATTACAGCTCTGCTCCTGGCTTTATGTGACATTGGGCAAGTCATTTACTTTTCCTATGCCTCTGATTTCCTATCTGTGAAATGGATTCTGTGAAATTTCTGTAATACTCCATATTTCCATAATATTCTTCCTCAACCTTTATTCCACTAACTATAACTATGTGACATAGAATAGAGTGCCTTGCCTTTCCCACCCTCCTAGCTTTGCAAAAAGAATAAACAGCTCCTGAACAGTGCTTTGTTGCTCCTTAGAGAACAAAGCAATGAGTACATTTCTATAGGCAGTGTATTGATGCAACTTCTGGAAATCGGCTTAGTCATGCAAAGCAAATCAAGTATTTTGAGAAGGCTGGGAGTTATTTTAGAATTTAATATTTATTTTACACTCTTGGGTGCCAGGGACTGTGCTGCATATTATTCATTCCCAAAAAACTCTGAGAAAGTTACTATTATTATCCTCATTTTGTAGATGAAGAAACTGAGGCTCAGAAAGTTTACGTAATTTGTCTGATGTCGCCCAGCAAATAACAGGGTTCCAGTGCAAAGAAGTCTGCTTGACTCCAAGTTCTGTACGCTCTCCTCTATGAAGACCTTCTGCTGTTGGCTTATTGCTATTATTTCAGGGTTGTTTTTATTAACTTCCAACTCTTTATCCTCAGATGAACCTAAACACTCAGGCACATGGTGTAATGCCAAGTTAATTCCCCAAAACTATGGTCCCCTCAAAATTGTCATTTTAAAGAGAAGACTCTAAGGATATGGGTACATATGACAGGCTGCCCCAGAAAAGCAGCATCACTGTCCTGGGTGATGGGTCACTAGCTATTACCCATTCTGTGGGTTGTTGCAGGGGTCAGCTATGGGGTAACCTGTTCTCTGCAGTCATCTGGAAGGCACGTATCTGTGAGCTGCTTTGGGGGCAACTGCAAGGGTTACACTGGGGAGGGGGTTCTTTTACTTTTCTTTTTGTAGCAGGCTCCAGCATACCCTGCGATTAGCCACTACTTGCCATGTTCTTTGTCCTCTAATTTGGACAAAGGAGGAAAAGTAAATAAATCCTCCTTTGTAAGGATTCAGCTGGCTGAGTGAACCGGGAGCTGCTCCAATAATTTGCTCAAAGGTATATACAAAGCCTATCCTGGACAGAGCAAACTGCGAAATCCCAGGCCTGAGAGACAAAACTAGACTTTGTGTGAATGAGTCAGATTCAGCAGTTCCCTCAAAGACGACAGAGACAGGGTGACAGAGTCAATTCTAAAGGCTAAAATCTGCCTGCTTGGACATCTTGGATTTTCAGATCCACACAGTGGTATGACCACTCACAGTGATTTTGCAAATTCTTATTAAAGTTAATTCTTAATTATTCATTTTGTAGATGATCTAAGGCCTCCTTCTGTGCACTCCCTCCTTTTCTCTTTTCAGTGCTAGGTAGAAGTGACATTTTGATTATCTGTTCTCCTGAATTAATCTGTCTGGCCTACTGTTTGCCTCTGTTTGCATGCGAAATCACGAGTAGACTTTGTCCAAACATTTCTTTCAACTGGAGTACTGGCTAGCTGACTTGCAAAAGTGTACCATTAATCACAGGAGACATAAAGCAAGGCAGTAGGAATAGATAGATGTAAACCGATTTCCACGAGGCTGACTGAAAACTACTCATTTCTTTACTGTTTCCACCACCACCACCATACACTGTGATGTTCAGGATTCACAGTGCCCTTTCCAATAGTATTTTATTTCATCCCAGCACCAATACTGGGATGCAGGCAGCGCTAGTAGCGCTAGTAGCATTCTCCTCATTCTCCCCATTTTGCTGTGAAGGAAACTTGGGTTCACACTATTCAAGCGATTTGTCCAAGGTTGCATAGCTAGTGACTCAGGTCTTCTGTTTCCAATTCTAGTGTTCTTCCTTCTACCGTCGTTCATCAGTGATATGCTCTGACTGCCAATATCTGTCTATTGAAAAAATACCCAGTATGCATTTTTTTGAAAAAACCATCCTCAAATTTCTGTCAGAGAAATTTCTGTAATACTCCATATTTCCATAATATTCTTCCTCAACCTTTATTCCACTAACTATAACTATGTGACATAGAATAGAGTTTTAAGATACACGTCTATTATAACCCCACTAGTCTGCAAACTCCTGGAGGGTAGCTTATGTCATATTTCATTACCACCATTTACTGAAAGTTTATTTTGTGGGAAGTACAATTCCAGATACTTTGCAGCCATCATATCCTTTAATCCAAGCAACAAATCTGTGAGGTAGGCACTATAATTACTCCCATTTGGATAGCTGAGTCTGAACCCAGGCCTGTCTGATTCCAAAACCCATGCTTAGGCTTCCCAGACTCCCTCTCACATTCTTAGTTGTGCCCCTGCCTTGCTAGTGCTCACCGCCATAATCACTCAAGAATAGTTTGTTGAAATAAAAGAACAGCTCAATTCTGTTCAGTACAGTTCAAAACATTTGACGGCATTATCTCTATAAAGGAAGAAAAACATGTGAACTGTTGTCAGGGGTGGGAGTGTGTACAGTATGTGTGTATGTAAGGGGGGTTGGTACAAAAGACAATGTTTGAAAGAAGTAGAGTTAACGCTATATACAGAGTTATAAAAAGAGGGGCCGATAGCAGCTGATGGTACAAACCAGGCTGGAATGGGACAGAAGGTAGGACAGGTGGGATTAATCTGAAGAATGAGCAGCAAGGAAAGGGCTCCTTACCCTGGAAAGGGCCACCACCTGGGCATCTGGTGGGACTCTGAATCTTGCATATTAGTTTCATGTTATATCACATTTACAAAGCCACATAGCTAGGGAGAGAGAGTAAAAGCCTGCCCTTCTCTCATGCCAAGATTAGGAGGATCCCAGAGGTTCTAATGATGGAAGAAAAAGCTTAGACTTTTACGATCTATCAGTTGAGAGTGAGTTTCTGAGTCTTCATACGTTCCCCAAAACAGTTCTCATAGGAAAAACAAAGAGTGAATCCCAAGCTGTATCCTCACGCAAATGCCAAAACCACTTGAACAGTAGTTTACTTTCTAGTCCTTTATAAACTGATTGCATGGTAACCAACTGGAGTGAGTATTTTGAAATTCAGTTTAGTTGTCAAGATTGCCTCAAATGGTCTATTTCCAGTCTTTTTTTTTCTTTTTTTAGCAATGTCTTTTAGAAATAGGCAGGAGTCTACACATTGCAGTTCAGTCTGAATCTGAAAGATAGAGAATAGTCAAATATCTGACAACAAAAGAGAGAGCAGGGGAACCCACTGAGGAATCGCGTATCCTCCAACTTCACAGCATCCTTTTTCTTTATTAATTATGAAATTATGATTCTTTCTTGATCAATCAGCTCAAAGCTGTAAATGCTTACATGAATCAATGTGCTGTACCCCAGGTGAAGTCTAGTTGAATTGAAGGCAGGAAGGAATCCTGCAGTGGTTGCCTTCCAATCAAGTAATTATTTACTACACTGCCATCTGTCTTTATTTTGCTAAGCCACTCTATCAGACACAGCAGAACCCTCGTGCTCTGAGATGGTCATAAATCGTGCAGTACTTACATGGAACACTTGACCGCAGTATATTGCAAATCACGTTTCATCACGTTATTTCCTACCAGTACAATTTGGACTCTATGTTGTAGTTGGCAAACTTGCTAAATACCCGTGGGAAGTGAACAATATGAAATACTGCATTTTTTTTGTGTTGTCAGGCGATAAATTGATTTCTTAAGAGAAACTATCAGCCATCAGTACTGGATGAGTTGCTGCACTATACAAGTAATAATGCTATGAGCATCAATCTTATTTACATAAAAAGTTATTCTCCTCGCATAAGCCTGAGACACAGTATAGAAATAATTGTCATTAGCTGGTAAATTACCTATAAAGTTGATTTCTATTCACTGCTTTATTAACTACAGTATATGGGCACTCTGAATTGCTAATATTTCCTTTAAATTATAATCTGTGATGACACTGTGGTGTCTGTTTTGGAAAAGCTATGATGATTATCATTAACATATTGTAATGCAATACTTAAGATTTATCAGGCTCTTATTAAGCCCTATATTACAGCATAATACAATGAAATGCAAGCTTATTTCTTCCAATTCAAAATCTAACATGAGGGTTGTGTCATAAATTACGTAACTTCACTTCAAAACAATGCATGGAAATGTGGGGTAAAGTTAATTTCTATCATTATGCTGTTGTTTTTCTGCATGTTCATGTATTTGTGTAACGCTGTTTTTTCATTTACTCTAGATAATTGGTACTTATAATTATTTTATTAGCATCCTACTGCATTTTCCTTTGTTGACTAAGAAGCAAAAATATTTCAAACATCAAAGTTGATATAAATTAGATACATCCCTTGGGAAATTAGAAGGGGATGCAGTTCACTGCCAGGATTCTTTCAGAAACATACAGAATTTGCTTGCTGTATTGCTTTATAGAACTAAATTGACGGTGCATTTTGGCAGATGGAGCAGCGAGGGGTGGGAGCTACATCACATCTGTCAGCTTGAAGAGATCAACATACAAAACAAATGCAAATGTATAATTTAATACAAATTGTATTTTGCATTCTCATTTTTTTAGATGGAAAAACAGTGCAGCACAAAAGGCCGAAAAATTAAAGTAAAATGTAGAAGGTCAACAGAACAGGTCTCTTCCTATTAGGTTCTTGTGATTGTCCTCAACATCATGTCTGTCTTACCACAGTCAGGCAGCCTGTATGCTGCGTTTTTGAAGGAATAGCCTTGTTCCATTCCCATCTCTCGGATTTTACCACTGCTTCTCATTATGTAAGTCATTTCCTCTCTAGCTCTCCTTTTAGAAAGGTAGAATAGAGGCTTCAAATAGACATAGGTTTGAATATTAGCTCTACTAATTACTAGCACTGTGAATCTTAGGGAAGCCTCAATTTTATTAGCTGTAAAATGGGGACGATTGTATTTTCCTTATAGGGTAGTTGGGATGATAACTGTTACATGTGAACATGAAGCATAACACATGGCACATAATAAGTGCTCAAAAATTTGAGCTACTGTTGCTACAGTGTATGAAGTTCTACTAGGAAGGAGTATAAATGAATCATGAACACCATGTAGAATTAGTATATCTGACCTGGAGATATAAAGGGTCTATGAAAAAGAAAAGGGGCATAAGAAAGGAAGGCTGAAGGCACCAAAGATAACCTTTATATTGCAATTTTGCATAGGATGGACTCTACTCTCAGTTTTATTTTTTAAAGCTCTTCATACAAAATCATAGAGCATACATATCAGATAGTGGTTCTCCATCGTTTACAAGTGCTTGATCTCTAATTTCTTCTTCTTTCTTCTCTTCCCTTGCAAGAAAAGAATTGTTGCATCAAAAAATTCACCTAATTCACTCATGTTCCCTTCTGTTAGGATGGAGACAATCGTGAAATGCCCAAATAGAATCTGAACCCATTAGGCACCTGCACTCTCAAATCTCTTGCAGGCTTTTCCTTTCTGTGAACCTATCCGGCGAAACCCTGGTCCTCTTTACCCTGGAGACCAAGTGTCGCTAGAGAAAAAGTGGACAGCTAGCAAAATTGCTCCAGCTACATAGAATTGAAACTATTGTGCATGATCTTCCTCAATTTACCACTCTTACAAATCCACATACCTCTTCATCAGTCCTCCCCTCTCTACTCTAATTTTAGAAGATGAAGTATTTTTCTTCTGTGTTAGGCCAACTCTTTCATTCATGCCCTTCCCTGGATTCTTCCTGTTCCTCCAGGACCTTACTCCATAGTCATCTTTCTTTACCCTCATCTTCAATCTCTCCTACTCTTGAGCCCATCTTTTTCAGCCTGGAAACAAGCCTTGCTCCCATTCTAAGGTCTATAGGTCTCCCTGTAGTAACCCTCCTCAAACTCATTCCTCTCCTTAACTTCCAGACTTCTCATATGGTGGGCCACATCCACATTCTCTGCCTCATCATCGCATATTCTCTCCTTAACCTGCTGCATTCGGGATTCTGTCAACACTGCTCTACAGAAATTGTTCTAAGATGATCTGTGCCATGTCAATTATATTTCATTTGCACTTTTACTGGTATTTTTTGCTGTACTTGACAATGCTGATGATTCTTGTCATTCTGAGCACTCTGCTCCCAAGACTTCCATGACAACACAGACTCCTGGTTCCTTTACTTTTCTGGCCACCCCTTCCCTGCTCCTCCTTGGGGACCCTTTTCCTGTGCCTTGGGGCTCTTGACTATACACACTTTGGGGGTTATATTTTCCAGTGTCACAGTTTCAATTTTCACCTTAATTATGATGTCTCTTGTATTAATTTTGGTGGGGCTGTCATAACACATACCATAGACTGGACAGAACACAACCGAAATTTATTTTCTTGCAGTTCTGGAGACTAGAAGTCCAATGTCAAGGTGTTGGCAGGGTTGGTTTCATTCTGAGGCCTCTCTCCTTGGTTTGTAGATAGCCATCTTCTCCCTTTGTCTTCACATGATCTTTCCTCTGTGCTTGTCTGTGTCCTGTCTCCTCTTTTCATAAGGACTCCATTCATATGGGATTAGGACCAAACCTACTGATCTCATTTTACCTTACTTACTTCTTTAAAGGCCCTGTCTCTAAATACAGTCACATTCTGAGGTTAGGACCACAACATACGAATTCTGGAGGACACAGTTTGACCCAAAACATCTAAATCGACATCTCCAGCTCAGATTTCTCCTTCAAGACCAGGACTGTCTAAATGCCTATTGGACAGTTCTGGTAGGATTTCCCACAGGACCTTGTTTAAAACTGAACCAGACATCTCTTCATTAAACCTGCTCTTCCTCTTGTGTTTCCCATTTCCATTGGTAGCACCACCGTTCATTGTCAGCCAAGGAATATTTTTTCACTCCTCCCTCTCTCATATCCCACACATCCTATCAAACCTAAAATGCTGCTCTTTGTACCTCCAAAGTACTCTGTCCTTTTTTCTCCATCCCCTGAGAGGGGCTGCTCTAGTCCAGGCTGTCACCTTCTCTGGCTTTGATTATTACAAAAATCTTTTTGGCTTGTGTTTCTGTCTCTATTCTAGTCCTCTTCACGTCCGTGCCTCATGTAACTGAAAGAGTATGAGCTCTAAAACTCAAATTTCACCATATTATTCCCTCACTTAAATCTCTTCAGCAGTTCCTCATTGTCTATAGAACATGGCCCACAATTTTTAATATGACAGATGAGCCTTTTTCAGGATCTTATATCAGCAGCTTCGTTTCACTATTGTCTGCTTCATACTTTTTTTTTTTTTTTAAGGGCGCTTCCCGGACCAGGGCTGGAACCTGTGTCCCCTGCATTGGCAGGCGGATTCTTAACCACTGCGCCACCAGGGAAGCCCCATACTTTTCACTTCAGTTACACAAATCTGCTTTCGGTTGCCCATATACCCCATTCCTCCATATTCCTGTGTCTTCACATTTTTGCTAATGCTCTCCTCTTTGCCAGGAATGCTGTTGATCAAACTCTCATTTTTTTCTCTCCCAACATTGCCTGGTTAACTCCTTCTCATCCACTAGATCTAAAATCAAAGGTAATTTCCTCCAGGAAGCCTTTTGGAGTTAAGTGCCCCTTTTCTCTTTCCCATAATACCCTATTATCACACTAACAGTACACCCATTTTCATCATGGGGCTGTGAGTGTCTTGAGATTACAGACTCTTATTAGTCTTAGTCTACCCAGCACTGACATATACACCATGCCTGGTACACAAGAGGTACCTTCTGTTTTAGTGTCGTGTTGTCAGTGGACTCTATTGTGAAGTTTAGCTAAAGAGATAAGTAATGGATTAGAGTTCTATCTTAATATTTTAGCGACTCTTTAGGTGTGTCCTTCACTCCATACACGAGAGGATGTGTTTAAACTCTAAGACTAAACAAGTAATATATGGAATCCTCTACAGGGAAAAAAGCAGAATCACTAAACTGAATTAGCCTTTCGGCCTCTGACTTAGATTGGTGATTCACAGCATGATACATTCAGGCTCATTTCCATGTTAGCTACAAACCAGATCATAGACTCTTAAAAACAAAATACATGGTTTTCTGAGGAAAGAATCTTCATTTTCTGAAACATCTTGCAAAAATCAATTTGGCAGTTTATTTTACCAAAGGTATTTATTTTTAGTGATGCTAGCTTTGTGGTTTTGTGACGAGAAGAATAAATGATATCTTCCCTGAATTATTCTGTATTTTTGGTTAGCAGGACAAAGGCCACTTGCATTAGCAATGAGGAAAACACGGGGAAAGTGTACACACCTCGTGTCAGCACAAGAACGTGAGCTGCACTGTTGGGGGTTTTGTCTGTATTGGGTACTGTGCTATCCCCAGAACCTAGAACAATGCCAGGCAGGGAGTAGGTGCTGAATGAATACCTATTGGTTGAATAAAGAAAATACATACCTTGCACCTGAAGAACCTGGGAGATGTCAAACCCTTGGCTGATTCTGACTATGACAACACCAATCTCAAAATCAAACGCATCACTGAAAGTGGAAGCAAAATGGTTAGTGATTTAAATGACTCCTTTAATCCTCAAGATTTGGGCTAATACTGAACTTGCTTCTAGGATTTTAGTGTAATTAAACTCCAAAAATTCACCTTCAAACATAGCCAGGAGCTGATAGCCTTTTCTGTTTGTTTTCCCTTGATGTCTTTTAAAAATGTATTTTGAGTAAAGATAACTAACTCTTATTCAAACAATACTGTCAACTAGAATTTTGATTAAGATTAGAATTTTGATTATTTAAAATACTTGATTCTTTTCTAATGTAAACAAAACCATAGCTGAAATATTTAGAACAGAAGTTTCAAGGCTGCACAGAGCCTTTGAAATTATCAGTCAAACCTCTTACCCATTGAGGAGGAATCCTCCAACGTTTTGGACATCAAGTTCCCAGTTAAAAATGTCTCCAGTTCCTCTAGGGAACTATTATCATTGACTTTGGAGAGACCATTTAAAGCAACACTTTTTCATGGCAACTCTATCCTGTTGAAATGGGCAGTTGTGCCTTCTCTAAACCCAACCCAATGGAATTAGATTATCTAGGAGGGAAAGAAAGCCTTGCTCTTTTAACTGTGTTCTCGCAGAACATTTTTTCTTTGCCCTTAAGTATTGGGCAAACTGATTAGTACTTTGAGTTCATTTGAAGTATTCTCCTTGGGAGTTCCTTTGTTCAATCGTTTATGGATTGAACGAAGCCCAAGGAACCCTTCCATTTGGTTGTCCTTTCCCAGAAACACTGCAGTTTGTGATTGCCTCACGATATGCAAACAAGTCTCTAGCCAAAGTAGACCTGAATTTTCAAATAGTGATATAAGTTCAGTATAGTATGAATATCCATTCAAAAATTGAACCGTAAGTGAACTTCACTTAAAAAAATAGATCCATTCTAGCAAAAGTGCCACAAGGTAAATTTTAGATAAATCTTGTTTGAGGTGTCCTTGATTATAAAAAATAGTGTGTTCCACAAAAAATATCTGGGTTCTGCGTTAGGCAGAATAATTGTGGATCCCCAAAGGCATCCACATTCTAATCCCTGGAACCTATGAATATGTTACTTTACATGGCAAAAAGGACTTTGCAGGTGTGATTAGGTTAGGGACCATGAGATGGGGAGACTATCCTGGATAATGTGGATGGGCCCAGTGTAATCACAAGGGTCCTTAAAAGTGAAATTGGGAGGCAGAAGAGGAGGTCAGAATAATGTGGTGTGAGAAGGACTTGACCCGTCAAGAGCTTTGCAGATGGAGGCAGGGGCCATGAGCAGTGGGCAGCCTCTAGAACCTAGAAAAGGCAAGCCCAGGAATTCTCTCTTAGAGCCTCCAGAAGGGAAAACAGCTCAGCCCACACCTTGATTCCAGCTCAGGAAGTTAGTGTCTGAGCTTTTTTTTAAAATTGAAGTATAGTTGATTTACGATGCTTTATTTGTATCTGGTGTACAGCAAAGTGATTCAGTTATATATATATATATTCTTTTTCATATTCTTTTCTATTATGGTTTATTAGAGGATACTGAATATAGTTCCCTGTGCTATCCAGCAGGACCTTGTTGTTTATCTATTTTATAGATAGTAGTTTGTATCTACTAGTACCAAACTCCTAATTTATCCCTCCCTCACCCCCTTTCCCCTTTGGTAAACCTAAGTTTGTTTTCTAAGTCCATGAGTGTCTGTTTTGTAAATACATTCATTTGTATCATATTTTAGATTCCACATATAGGTGATATCATATGGTATTTGTCTTTCTCTTTCTGAGTCTCAGACTTTTAACCTATGTATTTGTAAGCTAACACATTTGTGTTTTAAGTCATTAAGTTTGAGGTAATTTTTAATGGCAGCCCATGGAAACTAATACAATTATTTTAATTAAAATTAAACCATACTTAATATTACAGAAATTTAAAATCTTTTAGTCAAAGAAAAATGGTAAAATATTGTACTATTGTAGTGCTACCCCTTTATGTTAATACTAATACTGTGCTTTCCATCATAAAACAGAACAGAACGAAAAAGTTAGAAAGGGAAATACAACATGGATGTCTGATTGTCTTCCTTCTGTACTGACCCCAGTGCTGTCATAATAAAGTCATTTAGCTTCACCAAACCAGCTAAGTTTTATACTATTACAAATTTGAGCCACCTTAACACTGAACTTTATTACCAAGAAGACCAATCATTAATTTGGTACAAACGCCAGAAGTCTCCTCAGCTTGATATTACTGGGTTTGATTATTTTGGTCCTTTGAATTTTTAGAATGTTTTGGATGGTAGGGAGTTTGGAAGACGAACTCAAATAATTTTGTATCAACTGATGGACTCTTTGACTGAAGATTCACGTATTTCTTCCTATTTGCTCCACCCTTTTTTTGTTCCCAAAGGTGAGGACAACATTTTACTGAAGAATCTGGATGACAGAGTGTGGATCTAATCCATTTCTAAGAATGTCTAGTCAGTGATTTAAAATATGTCAAAATGCTGTTTGCTAAGCCTGGCAAAATTCTGTCCCTGATCACCTGGTTTAGCCTTAACCTACTGAACTTAGAGCACCAGCAGGAGCCAGATAGCAGCATGTGGCATCCAGCCTTTATATGTTTAGGGAACACAATTCAGGAGGATACATTTAATACATGGGTTCCCCAGGTTAAGAGGACTGTTAAGTGAATGTTTGTTTGGTCAGTAATGCATATAATTTCAGAAGATGAAAATTATTTTCTTATGCTTCTTTTTGATAGGACTAATATTAGAATACTTTTGTTATGTTCCCTAAATCTCCCCCAAATAATGGTAAATGTGATGCTCATTCTAGCAGGGGCCGGAGGACAGATCCTAGTATAAGGAGCACTGTGTATATGCTCGCTTTGCAGGGATGAGGATTTCTTTCCTGTGTATTATGGATTTTTAAGTGCAGCCAGACCTCTCAGCACGTTCTCCGCCCTGTGGTATGAAATCAGAGCGAAGTCAGAACCCAGACAGAGGAAATCTTCCATTTTCAGAGCTGTTGACACAAAAGACGGCTGTTAGGGGTAGCTAACATTGCCCCCCTTGAGACAAAGCTGGTTAAGTATGTTCAGGCCTGGAAGAAAGGCTCAATTTTCTAGAATGGTCACTGAGGACACCCTGAGCTTCTCTGTATGTGTAGAATTTGTTTTCTCTTACTCAAAAGAAGGAACCAAGCCAGGTAATACTTTGTGTATTTATATACTTTTGGAGGTCGCATAGCATTGGGATCATTAGTTTAAACTTTGAATTCAGTTGGTCCTGGGTCAGAATTCCAGCTTTGTCACTTATAAAACTCTGTCATTTTCTGCATTTTACTTAATTTTTAATGTCTACTTTAAAAATGGGAACAGTACTTCCCATTTGAAGCACTTACTTCAAACGCTTCTTGTGAGAATTTAGTGGGATAATTCACGTTAAGGACATTAGCCTGGCACTGGCTAGTCTTTTAAGGATTCTCATTATTATCCCTTTCCCAAGACTTCTTCAATTTTTAGATATTAGATGTCATATACCTTTTAAAACTCACTTTTTGTCTATAAACCAACACTGCTACGTCAGCGAAGGGAGAGCTGAGGCTCTGGGGTAGTGAACTCATTATCCAAGGCTCAGGATAAGACAACGACTGAATTGAGCACACCAGTCAACCAAAGATCCAAGTGTTTTGAAAGAACAGTTCCTTCCTTACCTAGCTGTCCTTTGCTTTTGCTCTTATAAATAGGTTTTAAGATTGTAACTCTTAATATTTACCTTTTTCTTTGACACCAAATTTCCCCAACCCTGCCTCCTCTGATGCTGTGATCCCCTCAAGTTCTATTATATTGGCAGTGTTTTCTCACTTTGGTAAAGAATTCAGAGTACCAGGGGAATGTCTTCTTCTCAGGCAATTTATTCTGTACAACAGTGTCAGTTATGTACTGCCCTGGTTAGTGCTTTATAAGCAAGAGCACGTCTTGAAAGCCATCACTTACTGTATGATTCCCACGTAGTTTTCAATCTCTGTCAGGGGAGCCTTCCTCCAGTTTTTTTTATATCCAATCACCAGAGTGTTTGGTTTCATTCTTCCTAAGCCTGAGGCCTAAACAGAGGAGATAAACACATGGGCAATCCTTACCAGGCCGGGAAACTACCACTGCAAGTGAAAAAGAATGTCCAAAAGAGCACTGAAGTAATGTTCTGAAGATTAGATTACATTTTAGTGCATGTCCTTCATGCCTGTACTCAAGCATAAAATAGAAAGATTAGTTCTAAATCATCTCAGCCATAAATGGATTTTAGATGACAGAAATGAAGCTTTTCTAAATTAGCAGTCATTTGCATTTCTTCTGATACACTCATTAAAATGGTTCAATAATTTAAAGTCAAGTGAGGATCGGCTTATCTGTTGGCATGCGTGTTGTAACTTCGTGGTTCAAAGCTCATTTCCACCTGCTATATCCATAATGTCATTAGCAATAAAATCCATGTTTGGAAAATTCTTATATAGAAGGATCGCTGAAACTTCTACTTACATTATTTATTGAAGAATAACTGAACTATGTTTCCAGAACCTAAATCTCTTACATGACGGTATCATGAATAGCCATCTTCCATATCAGAAGTTTCATTCCCCCCATTAGATGACAGAATACGGCTTCCAGTTAATTAAATTTAATCCGGCAATATTACTGAACACCTATTAATTGCAAAGTGCTGTGTTAGGTGCTGTGAGAGAGTAGTGAGGCATATTCTTGGGCCTGAAGGAGCTTAGAATAAGGTTGAGGTGATGAGATATATAATAATTATAATTCAAGTGCAAATGCAGTAGGAAATCATATGGAAGCATAAAGGAAGAAAATTTAAATTCCAGCTAAGGATTCATGAATGGTTTCATGGGAGAGGTGGCATTTGTTTTGGATCTTGCAGGTTGGTTAGATGTTGACAAGTAAAGGTAAGGAGAGCAGTGGAAGTGAAGGAAGGATATTCTGGGTTATGGGAAGAGTGAAACAAATGATCAGAGGGGGGGTATTTTAGAGGGGACAGTAGCAAGTGGAAAGAGATTGGCATTGATGGAGGGTTCCTGAAATAAACTTTGCCTCCACCACATTTGGTGTATTGCCCTTAGAAATGTACAGGTAGCAGAACAGCTCCTCTTAGAGCTGTCATCTGGCCCCTGGCAGGTGCACGGCAGTATAGATGTAGTCTTTTCCATGACTGCAGTTTGGGGATGTGGTCATTCATGCCATAATTTCTTTATTCAAAATGCTGTAGTTGTCGGTGCTTCCCTTTAATGCCACTCTGTCCTGCCCTTTCTGTCATGACCCCTCTGTGCTCCGCCATTTTTCTTTGAAGAAATTCAGGTGAACAAGCTTTATGCACTGTCGAAATTTTTTACAGTTTCTTCTGGATTAGCACACGAATTGTTTTCCATACCAATGTCCTTTCACTCCCTCTTCTTATTTTGTGTCTGTCCTCTCATTCCTAGTTGAAATTTATTATTTTACTAATCTTACATGATAATTTTACATTAAATGTGTAACCTTCCCAACGTATTTAACCAAAGAGCTACTGAAAAGTAACTCACTACTGAAAGAAAAATCAGCATCTTGCAATGACACCTATTTCTGTGGTTTATCAAATTAAAAACAGATGAAAAGAGACTCATGGGGGTACTGGATCTTTCAGAAATGGTTTCTCTGCAGACAGAAATGCATCAAAAACTCTTACTCTCCAAAATATTACAATTTAATCAACATGTTTTCTCTCTTGCCTGTATAAGCCATCAGTTACCTGGAAGCAGTCCTGAATTTTGACACTCCTGTAGGTGGCAATTCTAAAACCTAAATACATCATTTAGTATATGTAGAATCAGGTTTTTCCAACCATACTAAAGCCCAAATTATTAGAAAGCCAAGCCCTATAATTCTGAGTTTCTCTTGGATTGTCTTAGGATTCCCTGACATTCTAAATTATGAAAATCGGAACTAGGGAAGGACTCTATATATTTATTATAGAAGGTGAGGAAAAAAGGGAAGAATAAGGGAGAAAAGATGGAAGGACTGTGGGCTTTAGTGTTGAACCACAGATATTATTACATTTTATTTAACATTCTGGAAATAATTTAGGAGGAGAGGGAGATTTTATGCCTGGGATCACCAGGAATTTATTTAGTCCAGTCTTGCAGCTGCCCTCACACCATTTGCAAAAGAAAAAAGGAAAAGAATGCCTGACTTGAGCATTGCTATATTCAGTATGAGATGTAAAAATAGTTTGAAGTTTTAATAGGATCTTGAATGTCAACGATCAGAACAAATTTGCATTTCAATAAGTATGGGGACAGAATATATGCTGTTGGCCAAAGGCAACCTCATTTTCCATTTCCAGTGAATCACTCCTAGTTCATTGTAATAGAGCCTCTCTGCTTCTGTTTTAGCTTTGCCTATCCCCAGGAATTCAAAATGAATTCCTTAACCATCTGCATTGATCTCTGATGCTAGTCTGCCTAACTGGAGCCATTCCATTTGGGAGCTTCATTAAAACAGAGTGCTAATTGTCTTTTGCCTCTGTACTCATTCCCTCAATGCCAGCCTTACCTGAAGGAGACTTCGGACACCGTCCCTGAAACAATATGCTGCCACTGCTGCATAAAAAGCCTTGATTTTGTTTTTTATAAGCCAGGCCTGCTTTTTTGCCATGCCACTGTTCATCTCTTTAACACACAGCTTGCGCGGTCCCTGCATGACACAATCAAATATTGGTTAGAAGCCCTGGTATTATACATCACGCTGCTGTTCTTTTCTAAAGGACAGAAATAGCCAGCAATGCCCCCATTGACTTAAGAAATGGGAAAGAGGGGGAAACACCTCACTAAACAGGATTCACAGAAACTCGGCCTTCTGGAGAGGACCTGGGTTGCTCACAGTTTTCAGTTTCCATGCAGAATGTCTAGATGTATTAGCACCTACTTAATTAACTGCCTCATGTCAAAAGAAAGAGCTGAGGGCATCATGGCACGTGAGAAAAACACTGAAAACGTGATTGAAGAAGTTCAGGATAAATTCACAATCAACCTTCGACTCAAAAGCGAGAGCCACATTTAGGAACACCAAGGAAATCTCAGCTAGAGCCCAGTTTCAAGAAATGCGACAGCACTCTTGGGAGCCAAAATATGGTGAGCTGCAAATCCTGGCAGGAACTACCACATCTTGACAATTCTGTTAGGCCCATTCATTGCTTTTCGTGTATGGTGAAGACGCCTTTGTACCACTTTTCCCTGTGTAATGTTGACATACTCCTATTCGAATTAACATTTCCCACTACTCAATGAAGTTGGTGGGATTAGAAATTCACATACCTATGGCATAGGAAGAACAGATTAATAGAGAAGGAGGCAGGTGTTGCGGCGGTAGGTGAAGCATTTTATAATTCCAAGATTTGAGTTCTGGAAACTCATTTTAATTAAAATTTCTGTTCCTGTTTCTTCTTCCTTAAATGTCCAAGCTAGCGCTATTCTTTGCATGTTTCAAATCAATCCCAAAGGTATTTCTGATTATCTACCATGTGCCTGACAAAGGTACAAATGTACTATTTTTCTGGGAAGTTCTTTCAATTCATAGAGAGATTTGGTATTTTACTGAATTGTCTTAGATTTCTTACTAACCACCTCAGATCTTGGTGAAAGGCAGTGAGCAGGACTGGAATGGGGCTTAAGATTCTAAATTTCTAACAGACTCCCAGATGACACAGGTGCTGCTCGTCCTCAGATCATGCTTGGAGTTGTAGTCTTAGAGGGTCTTGGACTGGAGAGAAAGGGCGTGGTGTGTATGAAAAAGATATCAGGTTCTGTGGTCAGACAGAACTGGCTTCTAAGTTTGGCCACTTTGGAGGTAGTTAATGATGTCTGAGCTTTGATAAGTTATTCCGGAAACAGGGATCAAATAGCTATCCTGCAAGGTCATCTCAAGCAGTCATGATAAACTACCTAGTATGATGTCTGGAATATAGTAAGTGCTCATCCAAAGTTGATTTTTATTATAATAAAAGAGTTTTCACAATCTTGTTGAAGTCCCAGACCTTATTCCACCACTGTGTCTGTTCTATAACAGAGCTGAAAGAGTGCTCAACTGGGAGCTGGAGTGTAGGGTTTAGATCTGGCTCTTGGCACTGTCTAGCTGATACCCTGGGTATGCCATTTGTTTTCTCTCAATGTGGGCTCTACATTTATAACAATAAGAAAATTATCTAGGCCATCACTGTCCAGTATGATTAGCCCTTATGCACATGTTGATATTGAGCATTTGAAATGTGGCTAGTCCATACAGAGAGGTACTGGAAATGTAAAACATACACTGGACTTTGAAGCCTTAGTATGAAAAAAAGAATGTGAAATATCTCATTAATACTTTTATACTGATTGTATATTGAAATGATAATAATCTGGATGCATTGCATTTACCTGTTTTTACTTTTTTTAATTGGCTACTAGAAAATTTTTAATTACACTTGTGGCACATATTATATGTCTATTATACAACACTAGTATTCTCTGGGGTCACTTCCATTTTAACATTTTGTTTAAATTGGGTCAGATTCTTTTTTGTGCTCCGGACGCGCAGGCTCAGCGGCCATGGCTCACGGGCCCAGCCGCTCCGTGTCATGTGGGATCTTCCCGGACCGGGGCACGAACCCGTGTCCCCTGCATCGGCAGGTGGACTCTCAACCACTGCGCCACCAGGGAAGCCCTTTTGTACTTATTTTTACCAGAATATTTTCTAGAACTTACCAACATATCAAAACAGTTTGGATAACTTACATTACAGTTAAAAAATAAGAATCTCCAATGAAGATGGAGAAGGTAAAGTCATAGGAAGGATAGTTATTAAACCAGAAGACCTAGCCTGAGGAAACATGTCATTATAGATCAAATTTTGCTCAGGGTTCTAACTGTCAATGCATTTCAACCACTAGTCCTTCTTGGTCATCCTAGACACTATCAACTGCAAAGGAAAGAAGAAATATTTTATTCAACGAAGCTGAATGGTAACAACAACCATGACACAGAAGAATAACCAACAGCTAGGAAAGGTATCAGACTATGAGTATATTGAGTTGTACCACAATGACTTTGAACCCCTGGGGAAACTGGCACTTATTTCAATAAATATAGTCTAATATATATCTATTAGTATTACAAAAATCCAAATTAAACATTAATTGTGACAGAGAGATTTACTTTAATGCCTAAATTTGCCATATTGAGACGTCATAAAAATATTTCACGTAGAATCTCTCTTGGCTAAAAGCAATTATAATATCCTTGTAGCACACTTATTAATGTGAGGCAAGGCTACAATACAAATGTAGTATGGAAAAAGCAAACTAACAGAAAGGGAAGACACGCTGGAATATAATTATTGAACATTCAAATACGTCATAGTCACAAAAATGAATTTAACCACCCAATTAAAATATTATAGAGATTAGCTCAGTTAGGATCCAAAATATGAGTATATAAATTAATTCAGGATTTGAACAAAGAAGCTCTAAAATTTTTGTATGTATTATAACTTTGACATCGATTGAGAAAGGGGTAAAGGAATTCTAATTATTTAGTCTGGAGAAGAAACTGACGTGACACTACTTCAAATAAATGAATATTATGAAAAAGAATTTGCAAAGGATTTCCAATATTATTGGGATCAAATAGAGGAACTTGGGCCAAATGCAGTGTTCCTTCCAACTCTTATATTTTAAAACGTTAAGAGTCTTATTGCTCTGTCTTTGCTTTCCTTGCCTCTCTGGCTGGAACTGTGGGAAAAAAAATTTTTCCTTTTCTGATTTGGCGCATATTTCATCTCACCATGCATCCTAGTGCCCAGTCATAGGTCACCTCATTCTTCCCATGTTTTGTCATGTCATTATTTTGTTAACATCATGACAGAGACTTAATGACTATAAGAGAATAAATTCATCTAAAAAAAGCATTTTCTTCTAGATGGAGGTGAAAGTTGAGATTAAAAGAAGGATGACAATAGAAAAAAAAAATGAAAATTTTTTTTTTCCCTGGGTTATCTATGCTTGAACTGCCCTCCATAAGCCGTAGAGTTAAAAGTTGGTTGTCTTACCTGAATTTTCTAATTTTCTTAAGAGATTCTCCAAATTCAAAGAGAGTTTTAGGTTTTATTAAGATATTTTGTAAATTTTCCAACAAAAAAAAAGAGAGAGAGAGAGAGAAAGGGTAACAGGATGATATCTTGTTAAAAGGGGATCTATATGAGGAAGCTGGTCAAAGGTTATTCAAGGTTATTGAATAGTTTTTCAAAAGTTATTCAGGACAATCAAGGTTTAAAGAATATTAATGAGTAGGAAAACATTAATCAAAATAGATCTACATCTTGGTACACATAGGTGAAATGACTAGAAGAAAATCAGTCAAACTCAGATAACATTGCCTTTGGAGACAGATCCCTGGGGCTGAGCAGCTATAAAGGGGACTTTAGCTTGATGTGCAGTGGTTTATTTCATTTAAAAAGTGAGTGGAAACATCTAAGAAAAATGCTAACTGTTGTTAATTAGGAGAAGTAGAATATGGGTGTTGTTTTATTGACTATAGTTTCGTCATATGAAATTGCCAATATTCAACAGCTTTTGACATCCAAAAATGTAAATTTCACATGATTCAACCTAATATTTTTCTTAACGCTTCAAAATAAAAAATAGAAGCAATCTAAAAAACAAATCTTTATTTTTCAGCCAACACAACACAATGTACTTAATAAAACATGCCACTGTAAACATGAAAGCCTTTTGCAGTTTTAAGACAAAATTTAGAAAAGAAGTAAGTGTTGCATTTTCTGGCAATAACGACTTTATCTGATTGGCATTTTAAATCCCAGATCAATTGGGCCACCTTTCCGTCTTTAAAGTATATTTGTTTTAATTAAAAAAAAAAAAAAAAAACCTTCCTTTAAATGCAAAACTGAGAAGTATATGAGTGAGTGACTGCTGAAGCACGATGCCTTTTCACTTGATGAGCTGACAGTGTAATATTTTTAGAACTGAATGTAGTGTACCCAAAGAATTAAGGGTACGTAAGTCCAAACTAAGTAATCTGCAATGATTGGTTTTACTATCTCTCCAGCTTCTATGAATAAGTGAGGAAACTAACTGACAAAGAAAGACAGTGTTTTTTAAGCCATGGTACACAGGGTAGAATTGGTGGAGATCACAACCCTTGACTTAATATTCGCCTGTTGCTGAACCCACTGAACTTGGCTATGCTCAGAAATGCGAAGGGGTGCTAGAAGGTGGAATCCTATTCGTAGTCTTCATATGGTGAGGGGAGTGAGGCACACAAGAAAAAGAAAATTATGTGTTGACTATAAAGGCTTCTGGGATATAAGTGTATCACTGACTTATTATAAGGTAATTTACAGGAGAAGAATAGACATTATTTTAAGTTACCAAGCTGGATTCCTTAAAAAGTATCCCCCAATTTGCCCTGATGAGGGGTCCCTCATTTGAAATCTTTAGGCTTAGTAGAGTAAGGCAAGAGGTAGGAAGAGGCTCTGATGGGTGAGTGTAAGAGTTAGTTGAATAGTTGGAAGGCTACAGTGCGGGCTTGGGGCCCAGCAAAAGAATAATTCTTAATTTCAACTTCAGCAGCTTCCAGGGCTACAATGTCTAGTCCTTTAAAAATGCCTCTTTGCAGGAAATGGCAGCTGGGGGCATATGTTTTCTGTCTACCCACCAGCATCGAAATGCCAGTGAGCTCTGAGTCTTGCTTCTTCCTTGTAGTGTATGGCACTTCATGTCAGCACTTCACGTAACTGGAGTTCACCAGAGGGATGGAGCACAGAGCCTGCTGTCCGGTGATTATTTGGGTGGGAGTGCGTATCTCACTATTCTGTCCTGATCAAGCCATTGGATACCTAAGAGTCCAAGATCCAAAGTTTTGACCTGGTTTCTCTAAGAGAGGGTGTTTTAGGTTTCTGTTGAAGGGGATATATTTTCAGAATGAAAATGTTAACCGTGGTATATCGAAAATATACCATAATAATAACTATCAACAGTAGCAACTAAAATTAATTGAGCATTTACTATTTGACAGACACTGAGCTGACTACTAGAAAGCTTATCTTACAGATTTCTCACAACTCTGTAACAAACGTAGGTGCTATCATCATATCATCATCATCATTATTATTATGCCCATTTTATACCTGAGAAAACTGAGGCATAGGGAGAATAAATTATGGGCCCAAGGGACTCACAGCTAATAGGTGGCAAAACAGTGATTCAGAACTTGACTGTGTGTCTCAAAAGTCCATAAGCATGAGCTTCCTAGAGTTAAAAATTAAATTGTTATCTCTCAACATCATTGTTACCGTTTAACCTTCGCCACAAGGTTGGCCTAACCACCAACCACTATGCTTTTGGGAAAAAAAATTTAATGGTAGGTCAACTTCCACTACATCCCCTTCCATCTGTTTCTTTGCAAAGATGATTGACAACTGAGCATGGGGTTGAAAAATGCTGACAGCATCTGCAGCCCCAGGAGCTCACAGAGAGTAGCTAACTGGAAAGTCATTAACTGATACAGTAACTATTTTCTGTCCCCAAGAGAACCTCAGCACCTGGGAGCAAGGCTCTTGGGCCTTACTCAGAGGGACCAGCACAGTGATGTATAAAGTGGTCCAATATACATGTCCAACAACCAGGGCCATTAGAGATACAGACCTAAGTACCTATTTCACATGAAATGATATTCCAGAATCATACTGTTTTTTATTACAGTTAAAGCAGCAAAGGGTTAATTTAAAGTAATATCTCATCTCTATAAAAAGACCTTTTCTCCCTTGCTAATACATGACTGTTTATACTCCAAGTTCATTTCTCCTGTCCTAAAGATATTTTATTGCCTGCTAAACTAAGTTTTCTCTAAATTGCTAGAGAAGAAAAACCCCCCAAACTGCTTATTCCATCAAAACTGGCTCCTGTATTTTATTGGCCAAAATGAAATCCATTAATCCAGGGCACCAAAGATGAGAGAAGGGTGCTTGATAAGATTTTTAAAAATCCTCTGGAGTCACTGTTGGTCATTACTTAACCTGTCAATCTTATGTAGTCAGTAGGATTCCCTCTACCGCCTACGGGATTATTACATTGAGTTATATTGTTTGAGTTACTATCACATAAGCACTTAGAGGAAAGAGAATATGACCATCTTGCTTCATATTGCATTTAGAGTATTGCCAAGTGTAAAAAGATGTTTAAGTGCTGGTCATGATGACATGTGGTGAATTAACCCCTGCATCATTGCACAGTCATCTGGCCCCAGGGTTACGTAGCCTCCTGACAGCCCTATTCCCTGGCAAGTATTGGAAGTTTAGGGAGTGGTATCTGATTCTAACAGCACCCTCAGGGATACAAGTCTGCTAAGGCTTTCTCCTCATGCTGTAACACAGAGCACAATTGGTTGACTTGGACCGATGTGCTGGCTCTGTCACTTTCTTGTCATGTGACCCTGTGCATAATTTAATTTTCCTGAATCTCGCTTTTCTAATCAGTATAGTGAGAACAGGGCTTCTTTTCCTCTCTGCCTCACTAGACTGTTATGTAGATTGAAATAAGAAAAACTGTAGGAAAACACTTTGAAGAATAGGTAAGTACAATAATAATACACTGGCACTGTTGAGGATTTTGAGTGGTATGTGAGCATGAGAGAGAGAGAAACAGGGAGACATACACACAGAGAGAGAGCACGTGAGAGCACACTGTGCGAATACAAGTAGAAGTAGCTGGTTTGGAGAATTTAGACTTATTATTTTGTTATAATTTTAATGCTTTCTCCTCACTTTATAGATTGATGATTGGTCAATAATTATGGTTAAATGTCTAGCATCTACTTTGAATACCTCCTGGGAAAACCATGAATAAGTTATCATTAGTCTACCACATACTTCCTGAACAAAAAAGGAACTCATTCAGCTCTGAATATTTATCTAAGGCATGGAAAACTT